>NC_051229.1:38123098-38245598 GCF_015220715.1 Pygocentrus nattereri
GGGGGCACTCCGGGCGTATAAAACCATGCCACCAACATCAAGTGCCTGCAAAAGCTGGCCCTCACACTGACCGAGGTCAGGTGTGAGGCTCAGCTGTGGAAACAACCCCTCATCATCATTACAGTTTTGTCTACGGTGTGGATGAAGCATGACGCGCTCTTCTTCTGTAAGTCCTGCTTTCCATTTGCTCAGTAGCTGTGCCACAAACCGGGTGGATCTGATCTGTAGGCGTGCAACTACTGAGTCCACATCCTTGAGATCAGGGCCTGCTAAGTCCACTAGATCTCCTAGAGTTGTCAGCCCATTGCAGCACAGGGTCCTTTCTATTGAAGGATTAGTTCCCCCTGTCGCATCCAGACGCGCCACTTTTATCAGAGGTTCTTTTAAAAGCCAGTATGTAGAGGTTGTGACCCTCTGCTGTTGTACTTTAAAGTAACTAAGTACCCTAAATAGTCCATGATAAAAAGGTGGCAGATTTTTCAGTGGTAGCTTCTTTGGATCCATTAAAAACAAGTCCATGTTTAGATCGCCCAGAGTAGTAAAACTCCGGAGTAAAACACAAGCCAGGGGCCTCCACACCAGGTTCCCTGGTCCAGTAAGAAGTCCTTGGAGGAACTGGAGACGGAAAGCCGTAACTCTGCTTGCCAGATGTATGAGTCCTTGTCCCTCCTCCATTTTGGACAAGAACAGCACACTCTGTGGGATCCAATGCAGCTTGTCCCAGAAGAAGTCCACCAGTGCAGCTTGAATATTGGACAGCAACCCTGGAGGGAGATCTAAACACACTAACCTGTGCCACAAAGATGACGCTGCCAAATTATTACAGATTAAGACACGTCCTCTGTAAGACAAGTAAGGCAATAAAAAGGTCCACCTACAGAGTCGACCTCTGACTTTTTCAAGGAGCCCTTCCCAGTTTCTTTGCTCCGTTTGCTGATCACCCAAAAACACCCCCAAGTACTTAATACCTTTGCTGGCCCACTTCAACCCTTGTGGTAGTCTGGGTGCACCACTTAACCAGTTTCCCACCAACAGAGCCTCACCAAACCTGTGTACAGTGCTGATTAAGTTGTCAACGTGAGACTGAGTCTTAGCAATCACAATTACATCGTCAGCATAGGCACATAGTAACATCTTTGGGTTACAGTTTGGTAAACTAAAACCAGAGAGAACGTGTCTTAATCTGTGTAAGAGAGGCTCTATTGCCAATGCATACAACATGCCAGACAGACAACATCCCTGCCTTATCCCCCTCTGAACTTTAAAAGGAGCGCTTAAACCACCGTTAACTTTCAGAATACTTTCAGCGTCACAATACAAAGCCCTGATCTTGGCTATAAGACCTGGGCTGAACCCAAAAGCTGAGAGAGCTTTCCACAAATACTCATGCTCGACCCGGTCAAAAGCCTTTTCCTGATCCAAAGAAATAAGACCAGTATCTAAGCCCAGTAGTCTTGAAATGTACAAAATATCTCGAATTAAAAAAATATTGTCGAAAACTGACCTGCTTGGAATGCAGTAGGTCTGGTCAGGATGGATGACCTGTCCCATGACCTCCTTCAGTCTGACTGCCAGTACTTTTGAGAGCAACTTGTAATCACAGCAGTGCAACGAGACAGGTCTCCAGTTCTTGAGCTCATGAAGGTCACCCTTTTTAGGCAACAGGGTCAGCACAGCCCTTCTGCAACTCGACGGCAGTCTCCCCTTAGCGAGGCTGTCATTGAGAACTTCCAGCAAGTCCTCGCCAATCACCGGCCAAAAGGACTTATAAAATTCTACTGGGAGTCCATCAATACCCGGTGCTTTCCCGCAATCCATACTCCGCAGAGCATCACTCAGCTCAGGGAGAGCTGCCTCTCAAGGCCCAAAGCAGAGTCCCACAAGCTTCGGAAGACCGTCAAAGAAACCTTTTTCCAGCTCTGGTTGCTCACTGTATTCAGAGGTGTAGAGCTCCCCATAAAACTTAGCTGCATGACTACGAATCCCTGCAGGGTCTGAAAGTAGATCTCCAGACTCAGACCGCAGGGCATGTATACACCTCCTTTGGCCATTCTTGCGCTCCAGACTAAAGAAGAATTTGGACGGAGCATCCATCTGTGTCACTTTCTGAAAGCGTGACCCCAGCGCTTTTACCCCAAGCAGATCAGCAACTGCCACTTTTTTTGTTTTGAGTGCCTCAATATCGCCTCGATTTCCTGTGGACTCTGTCAAGTTTTGGAGTTCCACTATTTCTATCTCAAGACTCTTCATTGACCGGGCTATGTCTGTGGTGACGCTGTAAGTATACTGCTGACAGAGCTGTTTTATCTGGACCTTGCCAAAGTCCCACCATTGCTGTAAAGACTGAAAAGTAGTCTTAGTTGCTTGAAATCCACGCCAAAAGAGAGTAAAAGTGTCTCTAAAATGTGCATCATCCACCAAGGATGTGTTAAATAGCCAATACGCACTCATTGGCTTTATATACCTCACACCCCTTGTACAGTGGACTAAACTGTGGTCAGACAAGGCAAGTGGTGAGATCTGGCAATGTCTAAAAACACTAAGGTTCTAAGTGACTCCTATCTGCACTGGACTAAATAATCATCACTGCTGCAGCCATCCAGCGTTTTACACAGAACATCTAGAAACAGCATCCTGTCCACCTCCACTGCGGGTTCATACACACACAGAAAGACAAAGGCGCAATGTTCAAAAATGGCACGAACTTTTAAAATTCTACCTGCCATTATGTCCTCAACTTCAACCGACTGAGGAGCCCAGCTTTTAGTGAAGAGCAGTGCCACACCTCCACTTACAGAGCTCCTGTGACTGAGAAAGGCCCTCCCGTCGTATTCCCTCACCCAGGCTACAGCGTTCCGCTCATCACTGTGTGTTTCTTGGACAAACATCACATCAATGTGTTTAAGTCTAAGCAACTCAAACAGTCGTGCTCTCTTATGAGCATCTCTGGCCCCATTGATATTTAATGTTGCCACCTTGAACTCATCCATGTTAAAAGGAGAGTATATAAAGACGACACAGCCACCACTCCACACCACAGAAACCTGAGGGGATGTTCACGCCATCTCACCGCTGTCATCAGTGAGCTGATCGTTTAGTTTGGCCACTATCTTCTTTAAGTGGAATATATCCTGGTCAGTAAGTATGGAGTCAAATTAGGGTCTTTAATGGTGACGAGAAAAAAATATATTGCAAATATAAGATTAGCATTTTGCATTTTCCGTTCCTCTTTTGTTTCTGCGATACTTTCCCTCTTTTGCGTTTCTTTCTCTTGTTTGCGCGTCACACTGCTTTTCTTTGCGTTTCACATTTTACGTTCATCATTTTTTTTCGCGCTTCTCTCTTTTCTATGCTCCGGTTTTACCCTCTGTGTGGGGGCGGGGAAAGAGGCGTGGCCAAGAGCGAAGAGCTACCGAATTAGATAATATGTCTATAAAAGTCGATTATTACCATCAGTCTATAAAGTGTATCTACCTGTGGTCCAGCTGGGCGACCGTCTGCCATCATACCAGTAAACCGAATTGCCGCGCTGTGTGACGGTGGCTCCAACTGATGACGCGGAACGTTCACGGCACGCCTTTCGCTCTTGGCCACGCCTCTTTCCCCGCCCCCACACAGAGGGTAAAACCGGAGCAAAGAAGACAGAGAGAGAGAGGAAGAGAGAGACAGAGCGAGAGAGAGAGGGAGAGAGAAGGAAAGAGAGAGACAGAGAGAGATGGAGAGAGAGATACAGAGCAAGAGGGAGAGAGAGAGAGAGAGAAAGAGACAGAGAGAGAGAAGAGAGAGGGACAGAGAGAGAGAGAGAGAGATGGAGACAGAGAGAGGGGGAGACAGAAAGAGAGAGGGAGATAGGGGGAGAGAGACAGAGAGAGTGGCAGAGAGAGACGGAGAGAGAGACAGAGAGAGAGCAAGAGAGAGAGAGAGGAAGAGGGAGAGAGAGGAAGAGGGAGAGAGAAAGAGACATAGAGAGAAGAGAGAGGGATAGAGAGACAGAGAGAGAGATGGAGACAGAGAGAGATGGAGAGAGAGACAGAGGGAGAGAGAGAAAGAGACAGAAGAGAGAGGGATAGAGAGAGAGAGAGATGGAGAGAGAGATACAGAGCAAGAGGGAGAGAGAGAGAGAAAGAGACAGAGAGAGAGAAGAGAGAGGGACAGAGAGAGAGAGAGAGAGAGATGGAGACAGAGAGAGGGGGAGACAGAAAGAGAGAGGGAGATAGGGGGAGAGAGACAGAGAGAGTGGCAGAGAGAGACGGAGAAAGAGACAGAGAGAGAGCAAGAGAGAGAGAGAGGAAGAGGGAGAGAGAGGAAGAGGGAGAGAGAAAGAGACATAGAGAGAAGAGAGAGGGATAGAGAGACAGAGAGAGAGATGGAGACAGAGAGAGATGGAGAGAGAGACAGAGGGAGAGAGAGAAAGAGACAGAAGAGAGAGGGATAGAGAGAGAGAGAGTGGGAGAGAGAGAGAGAGAGAGACAAAGAGAGAGAGGGCTAGAGAGACAGAGGGAGAGAGAGAAACAGGGAGAGAAGAGAGGGATAGAGAGACAGAGAAAGAGAGAGAGATGAAGAGGGAGAGAGAAAGAGAGAGGGAGACAGAGATAGAGAGAAAGAGGGAGAGAGAGACAGAGAGAGAGAAACAGAGAGAAAGAGAGGGAGAGACAGAGATAGAGAGACTCACTACGCAAGTGAATTGATTTAGAACTTAGATGACAACTATGTGGAAACTGGATGCTGATAGGCTGGCTGTGTGACTGGCGGATGCATTCTGGGAAATGCAGTCCATAAGCTTGACAGAGATCATGGGAGGACCAGGATGCACAACACCAGCCAGTCAATATTGCACACTTAATCACAGGAAAGTTAATGACTAAAGTGAACAGTTCTAAATGTTAAGTCAAAGCAGTGGTGATGCTGCACGGAACAGGCAGGCCTATGTTGATTGACTAGCTCTGCGTTCTGTATATTAATGGTTGGAAGGTGAAATGTACTGTTAAGTGAACTCAGTAGTCCATGTACCTTTCATACAGCATCCTTCTCCTGCACTAATCCCCTCTGTAGGGAATGAACCACTTTCTCCTGGGTGTCCGACCTCCGCTGCGCCTGCTGAATGGCTTTAATTAATATGATTCATATTTAAAGCAAGTGTCTGTGATGTTTGTCAGCTGTGAAAACAATTATCAGGGTGTGAAGCTCATTACGAAAAAATGAACACTTAGTACACGTCCATGTGCAGGGGTTCATTCTGAGCGGCATGTCAACACAGTAATTAAAAGAGCCGTTTCCTGATTCCGTAACGATGTGCAAACAGTCGGGCTGTTCTCCGCAGTGCTGGAGAGGGAGCCAGGTCCAGGAGGGCCAGTAAGACTTCCAGAACAAATCCATGGGTCTGCTTCTCCATCTGGTGAGCATGAGGAACACCTTAGAGCACCTCACTGTTTCCACCATCATTTGAACTTCTTCACCTGATGGTCATCACCACCATTTAGCCTTTCAAACATAATTACACATTTGAACTTCTAAAAAGTGTGGAGCAACGCCATCGAACAGGAGTCGCAATCCAAATGTGAAGAAGAGCCGTTCTGTCCTTTCAACAACAACAAAAAAAATCAGACCACCTTGAGAACCACAATATTTTATGTCCATGTCATCATTTTGGCTGTAAATATGTGTCGGTATGTGCTGATGTGCAAGTATAGGCAGAAAAAAATGTAATATAAACAAAAACACAGATTTACTTTGCTTTGCTTTTATCTTTAACTCAGCCGTAGACACTTTTCTCACATTTCAGGCAGGAAACAAAAATAGAAAAGTTTCTTGCCTCTCAACGTTCTACTTTTTACAAGGCTGAAGTCGCTTCTCATTTGCCAGCTTCTTGTTCGAGAGTTTCCGTTCCACATTAAATGGTACCTCAGGCGCCAGAGTGTAAGTGCTACACCATTTAAGGTAGAACGGGATGATTAGAACAAGAAGCTGGCGAATGAGAAGCGACTTCAGCCTCGTGACTTTGTAGTGTTTGACAGTTTCGCGTCGTAGATTTAACGTATCAGCTGAGTGCTTCTTAATGCAAAGGAGTTCATTCGTCTTCAAATTATCAATGTTCATCTTAAATCTCTCTCTTTGCCATTTCCTACTGGCTGGGCAAGATTGCTGTCTGTGTTGCTATGGGGACCAGCAGTCTGTGCTGATCTTCAGGGTTAAAGGGTGACTTAGCAGTTCTACCTTAACTCCAGCATTTAACAGGAGTTACTGTTTACTACCATTTACTGTTTAACTGTGATGAGCAATCAGCAGAGCTTCACTGTAAAGGAGGATTATTTTATTTTTACCTACAAATCTAATTCAGTGGAGCCACAACAGAGCAGTAAAAGAGCCGCGTGCATTTCCGGAGCCGCATGTTGCCGACCCCTGGACTATCACCACCACTGTAAAGACATCTGAACCATTTCACACTAAACCACTCGTAACCATTTAATTGTGCAGAATATCTAAAAAAACAAAAATAAAATGAAAAATCGGTGGAACTGCCATTTAAGTATGGGAAAACATTTGTTCACGACAATTTACTATGAGCAACAGGTACAGATTAGGCTGGGAAATGTTAAGCTATTCCTTTAAAGGGTTTAAACTATGCGACTGTTAATCAGAAGCTGCTATATCTTCAGGTAGCATATGTTTTATGAGCACTGGGTCTGATCTGGCCAGATATCAGCCACGAGTGAACCTGTCACTACTGTATAATTCAATGGAAAGAGTGAACAGGCCAGTGGACTCTAAGGACAGAGGGCAAAATTCCTTCCACTCACGTCAAAATTTGGACCGAAACAGCAGCTTAAAGCCTGAAAAGGTGACAGCACGCGAGGCCGCGGATATTTGCAGCAATTCCACCGGCTAACAACAGTACAGCATGAAAGAGAGCGAAGCTGCACATGACAGTCCCTGGAGCTGTGTACTGTGAAATATAAGTTACGATTTTAATATTCCGCTTTGAGCCTCAGAACTCAGCTCAGACGTCTGACTCTTGGCTCTAGTTAGATGTTATGTCAGGCACAGCTGTAAATCTCGCACTGATGATACACTGACAAAGTCCTACTACTTTAGATGCACACCAACGTTTAGGGTTCAAATGCTAAGGGTGAGAGAAATCTGACAATAACTGGCTCAGTATCTCCTCGTCTTAACGTTTTCCCATGCTTCAGGGTGCCAAAAATTTTGAAAATTCTCACCATAAATGCTCCCTTCCCAATACGGTGATTGCCCCCCAGTGTTTGGCAGCAATCACAGTAATTGCTCTCCACATTGCACAATATACAAATAAATAATCAAATATGGATAAAAAATAATTGGTAACATATTGTCATATCAGGCCCCTTTGAATACTATAGCTTGGTAGTGATTGCTAATACTGCAATAATTGTTACATACATATTGATAAAGGCTATTAACGTAGACAACAACAGTTTGTCAATATACCTTTGATAATTTATACTAATAACTCAAAGCAAATAAGTGATGCAACTTACGTGTTTACTTCGCCATATATAAATAATTCATACTCATGAGTGCTTAGCAATTGCAAATAGACTTTTGCACATAATTTGTACAATAATTTGAAGACTTGTGCTTATTTAAGAGACAGTCTGATCAGACTAACAGGTTAGATTTTGACGAGAAGCTATTAGTTCATGTTCAAATAAAGCCATCTAAACCAAGTCAAAGTGGAATTTTTCTTACTTTCTGTATGATTAAGTGTTTAAGATGTAAACAGAGTCGTACAGAGTGGTTTGGTGTGAAACGCTCTCTTCTAGAGAAACTTAGAGTCAGAATAGTTCACAGTGGTGGTGATAGGAACCAGACGTCCACCTCTAAAAGCTCCTTCCCAGAAAGTTCCTACAAGAAGTGGTTATGAATTCACTGCCTGATGTCTAAGCAGTCCTAGATTATCCAGTGGGTTTTATGGGTGTGGGCCCAGGCTTCAGAGCCACTAGGGGCCCTCCACGAGCAACTATGAGAAAATCTACACAGCTGTTTTGAATTGCGTAAGAACTTTAATAGTCGTGAGAACTTTACTAGCAGAACAACAGAAAAAATTAACTAATTAGTCAGTGTGTTACAATCAATCATAATCCTGATCCTCTCCACATCTTTCCTCAGCATCTGCTTCATTTTCTCCTCCAATCACTGCTTACCAGCTGTTACACTATCCACTATTACCCCAGTCAAGCTTTCATGTTTTTTAGCATTGAGCTGGTATTCCTGTGAATGTGCCTGAGGGATCTGTAATAGCGAGACCTAGTACGACAGAATACAGGAGACCAATTTCCAAAGCCAAAAATAAAATTTGAATCATCATTGCTGGCAGTGATCTGCCAACTGTCATCAAAGGTAAGATATAAATGAAAAAAAAAATCCCTACGTTCGCTGTGGCAGTGTGCTGTAGTTAGGAGGCTTGACGGTTTGGGTTTTTTAAGTGTTTACTCCTTGTTTCCATTTTCATGTATATTTCAGCTGTTTAATTTTAATTTGCTGTCGTCGTTGGGGTAAATGTTCTTGTTAACGTGACTGTAATCTCAATGGGAAAAAATGCAGCCATTGCGGTTTACGCCTCATGTAACCAGCTGAAATAAGAAATTACTGGCCACCCAAAAAAGGTAGCCAGGTGGTTGCCCATCAAACATTTGTGGCCAAAAAAGAGGCAAAATAGTCCCCCAAGAAAATGTATTATTTCAGATTTTCCACTTTTTTACCACCATCAACATTTCATATAAAACTCTGACGACATTTTCTGGATGGTAAATAAAAGTGATATATTTGTATTGTAGTCATGGAGTTTGGTGATTTATTATTTATATATTGATGAGAATCAAAAGACAATAAGCACATTACAGAATGTTTGGTTAGGGTTTCAAATGATTGTGATATGTCATGCAAAAATAAAACAACACACACTGAAATGAAAAACATATTCAGTCTAAGTATTCCTTACTAGTAGTAGTGAGCAGCCATTGAAGTACCAACTCCTGGCTTGATAAGTCTAAATCATCTAGGATATTTAATGCGCTGAAGATTTACCAAATAAGCCTCTAAACTAAAACCAGTGAAGCTAAACGCAACAATAAAACACCAAATATGGGTGGTCTCCAAGCAGATCATAATAAATACAAATCTTATTGCTCCAAATTTAAATTGTAATCTTGATCGAGCTGCAAATCAGAAATATGAAAATCCAACACGACTTTATGTAATGAGGTTTACATGGAAAAGTGCAGTTTGTCTTAAAAATGAACAAACAAGTCAGAGCTAGAAACATGGAGCATCCTGCCAAAGACGACATCAGCACGAATATGGTAATTATTCGCAGCTGGGGAGTCTCGTTCTGTGAGTTAGAGTCCGTCAATGAGCCTCTTATTATTTAAGGGATCGCTCTGGCATTTTATGCAGCAATTACATCAGCCCTCACTAGCTTTGTTCCCTCATACTGATATTAAATTTGGAACATCAGGAATATCAGTTGTTCATCTTTACCTCAGGTGCCCTGAGAAAGCGCAGATGGGCTCAGAGTTAGCTAATGTGAAAGACAGCCATGGGAAAGTACGTGGCATTTATGATAAGAACGTTCGTATCCTGTGGAAGTAAAAATATGAGATGTATGTAACCTTTGGTGAATTGACTGAAGTATATCTCCACTCAGAGTTTAAAAGCCCATCCGATTCTTTAAGAACTCTTAGGGAAGTAGTGTCAGGCATGCCAGACACTCCTGCTTAGCCAGCCACATGCTTCTAGATTTGCCTAATAAAAAACCACAATAGTCTCTTTGAAGAAATGTTTTTGACCATTGGAGAGATGCCAAATGTTCTTGCTTACATTGTAATTTTTTTTAAATCATCATGATACCCTGTATTGTTTCACTGAAGTTTGGTTGGAAACCAAATCTTGAAAAGTCCAACAGAAAAATGTCCAATCAGGACTGTTTTCTCTGGTATCTACATTATGCTGCCAAAAGTATTCGCTCGTCTGGCTTCACACACATATGAAATTGAGTGACATCCCATTCTTAATGCATAGGGTTTAATATGATGTCAGCCCACCCTTTGCAGCTATAACAGCTTTCCACAAGGATTAGGAGTGTGTTTGTGGGAATTTTTGACCGTTCTTCCAGAAGTGCATTTGTGAGGTCAGACACTGATGTTGGACGAGCACTGGTGTGCAGTCATGTTGGAACAGGAAGGGGCCGTCCCCAAACTGTTCCCACAAAGTTGGGAGCATGAAATTGTCCAGAATCTCTTGGTGCTGAAGCTTTAAGAGTTCCTTTCACTGGAACTAAGGGGCCGGGCCCAACTCCTGAAAGAGAACCCCCACACCATGATCCCCCCTCCACCAAACTTTACACTTGGCACAATGCAGTCAGACAAGTACCGTCTCCTGGCAACCGCCAAACCCAGACTCGTCCATCAGACTTCCAGACGGAGAAGCGTGATTGGTCACTCCAGAGAACATGTCTCCACTGCTCTAGAGTCCAGTGGCGGCGCTTTACTCCACTGCATTCCACGCTTTGCATTGCGCTTGGTGATGTAGGGCTTGGATGCAGCTGCTTGGCCATGGAAACCCATTCCATGAAGCTCTCTGTGCTGTTCTTGAGCTGATCTGAAGGCCACATGAAGTTTGGAGGTCTGTAGTGATTGACTCTGCAGAAAGTCGGTGACCTCTGCGCACTATGCCCCTCAGCATCCGCTGACCGCTCTGTCATTTTACGTGGCCGACCACTTCGTGGCTGAGCTGCTGTCGTTCCCAATCGCTTCCACTTTGTTTAAATCCCACTGACAGTGGACTGTGGAATATTTAGTAGTGAGGAAATTTCACGACTGGACTGGTTACACAGATGGCGTCCGATCACGGTACCATGCTGGAATTCTCTGAGCTCCTGAGAGCGACCCATTCTTTCACTAATGTCTATAGAAGCAGTCTGCAGGCCTAGGGGCTCGGCTTTATACACCTGTGGCCATGGAAGTGTTTGGAAAACACTTATTCAATTATTTGGATGGGTGAGTGAATACTTTTGGAAATATAGTGTAGGTACAGCTGAGTGAGCTCTCCCATTGATCAGGACTTTAGGAGCTGGACTGAAGGCCTTACATGTTAGATTAATTACCAGCGTAATTAGGAAGCGAATCACCTTTTGGTCACTGAATATGACCAAAATTCCAATGAAGTTGGGACGTTGTGTAAAACATAAATAAAAACAGAAAACGATGATTTGCAAATCCTTTTCAACCTATATTCAATTGAATACACTACAAAGACGAGATATTTAATGTTCAAACGGATAAACTTTATTGTTTTTTGCAAATATTCACTCATTTTGAATTTGATGCCTCCATCATGTTCCAAAGAAGTTGGGACCAGGGCAACAAAAGACTGGGAAAGTTGAGGAATGCACAAAAAACACCTGTTTGGAACATTCCACAGGTGAACAGGTTAATTGGAAACAGGTGAGTGTCATGATTGGGTATAAAGGGAGCGTCACTGAAAGGCTCAGTCGTTCACAAGCAAGGACGGGCGAGGTTCACCACTTAGTGAACAACTGCATGAGCAAATAGTCCAACAGTTTAAGATCAACGTTTCTCAACGTGCAACTGCAGGAATTTAGGGATTTCATCATCTACAGTCCATAATATCATCAAAAGATTCAGGGAATCTGGAGAAATCTCTGCAGGTAAGCAGCAAAGCAGAAAACCAACACTGAACGCCCGTGACCTTCAATCCCTCAGGCGGCACTGCATTAAAAACCCACATCATTCTGTAACGGATATTCCCACATGGGCTCAGGAACACTTTGGAAAACCACTGTCAGTGAACTCAGTTCGTCGCTCCGTCTACAAGTGCAGGTTAAAACTCTGCCATGCAAAGCGAAGCCACATATCAACACCACCCAGAAACGCCGCCGGCTTCTCTGGGCCGAGCTCATCTGAGATGGACTGACGCAGAGTGGAAAAGTGTCCTGTGGTCTGACGCGTCCACATTTCACACTGATTCTGGACATCATGGACATCGTGTCCTCCGGGCCAAAGAGGAAAAGGACTGTCTGGATTGTTTTCAGCACAAAGTTCAAAAGCCAGCATCTCTGATGGTGTGGGGGGGTGTGTCAGTGCCCATGGCAGGGGTAACTTGCAGCTTGCAACTTGTCCTTCATTTACCCTGTGATTATTTAAGCCCTGTGTTTGCCACTAGTTGTCGCTGGTCTTTGTTGTTTATAATGTTTGGATGTTTGATCGTGCTTGTTTGATTCTGGTTTGTCTGTCATGTCTGTCTTTAGATCTCTCCATGTTGGCCATCTGACTTTGTGCCATTATGACCCTGATTTTGGATTTGTCCACAATAAAAGTTGCTTATCTCTACACATGCGTCCGCAACCTCGCTCCCTGTTACAAAATGATGCAGATTATTTTGCTTATATTGTGATATTATGCCAGCAAAACAAGTAAAATTGCCTGAAAATGTCTTCAAATAGGTTCAATAGCCTTATCTTATTCTTACAAGACTTGATGAGAAATGAGAAATATTGCATATATTTACTTAAGATGGCTTCACTTGCCAAAGCCTATTAAAAAATGAGTGGAACTGAAGAGGAGAGTCTGCAAAGAAAGGTGCACAAAAATCTATAGTCTATAGTGTTATAAGTACATTTATAATCACCTTTTATGATTTAGTTTACAGCTGACCCATTTCTCTTCTTATACATCATAACAGACAAAAAAGAGAGTACAGACAGACACCGACTGAATTGCTGTAGGAATGGTTTGCAAAGTACTCAACTGTTGATCACATGATGGTTGACGGCGTGAATATGAACTGTATTTGGACATGAATTGAATATGAATTCTGCTGGTTTGCCAAAAAAAAAACTGAGAACGAACCTCAGTCCAAAGCACATCAGTGCAGCAAGTGCGAGCGAGACTGAATTTTTGGCATTGTTTTACATGATTTGGTCCGTGGTAAAATCAAAGCAGGTGGATCTTCTTGGCCTCAATACGATGACGGATGCTAAAGGTCAGACAGGATAGCCAATTTGACTGCTGGGATCCATCAGATTGGTGTAAATCAAACAGACAGATGGTGTTACACACTAGAGTGACATGTACTGTCAAGTGAAATCAGCATAGCATGCAAGACCATTTCAGTTTACAGCACTATCCAGACTCGGAAAGATAAGGTCAGTGCGGTGTCCATGTAAAATATTTAAGAAGGAATCTTGACCACTTACAAAATACTGGAAATGTTGCTGTTCCTGCAAATCACAGTAAGCCGAATTCAGTGATGTTGGTTGTCTTGAGTAATGAAGATTTGACACAGAGAGTTGCTTATTTACTAGCCGCTGTGATTGTTGGAGCACTAATATAAATGTTCATTTTTAAGGTAAAAGTAAATAACCTGGTTTCCTTGACATTTTGAGTTCACTGAATGTCAAATAATCAGTTACATACAGATTATTGTTCTGTTAACGTACAATTACAAATTCAGTGAACTCAACAATTTATGGTAAACAACTTTTTGAACATTAAAACAGTCATTTTTCACAGTTTAGTGTCATAAATGCCAAAACTTGGTCAAAAATGAAGAAAACAGGACTAGTTGTGAAAATGGTATGTAGATGTCTGATCCCAAGTGATCAGAAATTACATTATATTACATGTTTAATGCAGAAACCTTTTTTATTTGCTTCAGACGTACCTATGCTGTGATAATGCTCATTCTGCCAGCATGGTGTTTGTAATGTTATGTTAGCACCACACTAATGTTGGTGCTTGTCAGCTCTAGCTTAAACACTGATATTGACAGGGGTGTAAAGCAAAGCAAACCAATTTTTTGTGTGGCAACTTTCGCACACAGCAGCAGTTCAAACTGCTTCACACGTGCACAGAAAAATAATAAAAATATAAATAAAATTTAAGTGCTACTTAAAGATGCCCTGTGATGAACTGGCGAGGGTGTATCCTGCCTCTGGGGATCGACAGCACATGACTGAGGTGTCCTTGAGCAAGGCACCTAACCCCCAACTGCTCCCTGGGCGCTGCGGATTTTCCATTCCTAACAACTAACAGCTTCTATGGTTTTATAGTTTACAGTTGCCCAATTTTGAAAACGTAGGCTTATGAATAATACAAAAAAATTTGAGCAAAAACAAATCAATGCAAGCTAGCCAGCATGTCTGGCCCCTAAGTGTTAACCCCTAAGTGGCTAGTGCAACACGGTGGAGCGATGATGAGGCAGACGTATACGCTGAGAGAAGCGAGATTTATTAGGGGCAAATCCATAATCAGGGTTTAAACAGTCCAAGGTGAAAGAGCCAATACAGAGAGGTCAAGGGACAGACATAACATAAAGGAACACTGACTAGACACACAACGGAGGCCAGAAAAAACAACACTATACAAAGACCAGCAAACTAACAGGGGAAAACACAGGGCTTAAATACAGGAACAACAAGAGTTAACAAGACACAGGTGAAAACAATCAAGGGCGGAGTCTAGAAACAAGGGGGCAGGACAGGGAAGAACCAAAACAAGGAAGCACATGGACAAGACCAGAGGTAAACAAAAGCACATGGAGGACTGGGAGGGGCCAATTGTGACAGTCAGGGCCCCTTGACAGGCCCGAAGTTTTATTACACATTTCTAAGAATAGGTCAGCCAGTTTGCACAGACGTCCCTGAGGTTACTGAATAATAAGGAAGCCTAGGATTTCAAGGGATTAGCTAAGTAGATTAATGTTTGTAAGACAATAGCTTGCTAGATAGCTTCACTTTCCTGCAAGATATTTTGGCTGTCTATGTCCACAACAGTTGCTGCTCCACTGCAAGCAGGCAAAGACCTGAAGACCTGCAATTCCTCAGGCTGAGTAACAATACAAAAATGTTCAAAAGGGCAGTAATTGTGCTTGTTTAGGTTTTCTTATGTAGGCTACTCTTTAACAGGTTTGTACATGTTCCATACACCTCCTGAGCTTTAGCCAGGGATAGCATCTACTGCAGTGTGAGCTCTGAGACCAGGCACCTAATGAAAAAACCCTGCGGCACTGATGATGAGTAATTTCATGTACAGACCCTCTCCATGGATGCATGATCCATCACAAAACAGGATATTAATCATACCGTTTTGTACATTCTCTTAAAACATATGCGTCTATGAATTCCACATAAGAGCAGCCATTTGTGATCAGTCACTTTTTCCATCACCTGTCGTTACCTTTCATGAGAGTCTCATACTGAGCATATTTTGTGAGTGAAGATGCAGCGTTCTGACTGTTCTCTGATACGAACCACATTTTCTCTCTGCACTTCGGACGTGGAGAAACGTGCTTTTCCTCCGCATTCTGTTTCCACTGTCAGCCATCCTTGACTGGCCCTTAATTCCAGAATCAATAAATGCCTGGCGTCCGCTGGCCAACAGCTGCTCTGATGATTGAATGGATGATATAAAATGTTATTGTGTCCATTCGCAAATGGAGACCATTGCTCCCCCATAAGAGGCCTCAGGTAACACTGTAGAGGCTCCTCGTCCAACACAATGCAATTCCCAAACCACCTATACAAACTTTCATTGAACAGTATTCCTTACACTGTGGTTTGGAGGCCAAGCGCATCCATTAAATCGGCCTTTGGGTTCCACCGTCTATGGCCTGACATATATTACCTCGTTTAGGTAAAATATACAAACTGAGTGAAGACATGCTTTATACCTTCACTGGTGAATGAGTTTTATGGAAACAGCTGATACACAATTCAATTTTAAAAGACAGAAATACGGTTTATGACTTCACTGCTGAATTTCAATTCAACTTTATCATTATACAATACAGGGTAGTACAGTATAACGAAACGCTACTTCTCCAGTGCAGTAATAAAAGATAAATAACAGTGCAAAGACAAAAGACAGTAAAAGACAAGACAAAATGTGCATAGTCAGCATAGCTAGTGGAGCTCAGTGTGTAGTGAGCTGGGTGATCAGGCTGGTCAGTAACAGACTATAGTGCCGTTGTTAAGCTCAGGTCGATGCTGCCGGTGTGATCAGTTTGACAGCTCAGGGATAGAAACTGTTCTTGAACCTGGTGGTTCTGGTTCGGATGTTCCGGTACCTCTTTCCGGATGACAGAGGTTGGAACAGGGGGTGGCTGGGATGTGTGGAGTCTGAGGAAATGTTGATGGCTTTCCTCTCACATCGGTTGTCATACATGTCCTCTATGGGTGGAAGGACAGCTGTGGTGATGTGCTGAGCAGTTTTGACCATCCTCTGCAGGGCCTTGCATACCAGACAGTGATGCAGCTGGTCAGGATGCTCTCCACTGTGGCTCTGTAGAAGTTGCAGAGGAGCTTTTGTGGCAGGTTGACTTTTTTTAACCTTCTGAGGAAGTGAAGGCGTTGTTGGCTTTTCCTGACGATGTGGGATGTGTTGAGTAACCAGGTGAGATCTGTGGATATGTTGACACCAAGAAACTTGAAGCTGTTCACTCTTTCCACCATCGCCCCCTCGAAGCTCAGTGGTGCATGCGCTCCACTTCCCCTGCTGAAATCAACAATCAGTTCTTTGGTTTTGCTGACATTGCGGGAGAGGTTGTTGGCGGCACACCACTCTGTGAGGAGCTTGACTTATCTCAAACTTCAATGCTTCCCTACCCTAAACAAATAATCCCTGTTAAAGAGCCTCAAACTTCAGTGTAATTTAGGCCACAGTGCTAATTTTGGTCCTTTAGCATTCCACAAATTAAAACCTAACACTTCGGTCTAGGTGTGCTAGCTAGCTAAACCAGCATAGTTTTCAGCTAATATCAGAATCACTTGCTTTCACCAATTTTGTTGCACATACAAGGTATTTAACCTTTTCTGCTGGTTTCTATTCATGTCCAATAGTCAGTAATGGTATTTTTTGATTGCCTGATTGGCTCATATCACAGTGTGAAGGATTCAAATGGTGTAACAGATGTTCTGAGACGGATTCCACATGCGTTTGATGCTTTTCTAATTGGGTCTAAAGGTGCCCTAAAGGAAACCAGTGATCTCTAACCATTAGACCAATTCCCATTGCCAAGCACTAACCACCAAGTGTCAGTCCTGATGGCTTTGATGGTCTTTTTTTCAGCAGAGCAAACAGACCAGACAGAACACAGACAAGCATTCAGCTAGAGACAAATACAGTGAAGGGAGATTCACTCGAAAGAGGCCCCAAATATTGTGTAATAACTCTCTCTAGGGCGAATCAATCTGAACCAAACAATGTGCAATGTGCTCCTCAGTATATGGAACTTCGAGCAAGCCAGGATGCCCCTGTGTCGGAGCGATGAGGTAGGCACTGGACAGCCGTTGTGATGTTTAACCTCTCTAATTCTTGCTGATACATTCAGGAACATGGAGAACCACATTGAAATGTGTTTGGCAGAAAACGGAGATCACTTCCAGCATCGCATACAATGTAATCAACTACACATACGTTGTCTAGCTAGCGGTAACTCGTTTAACTTGACTCGAGCTATTTAAAAGCTTAGATCAGTGCTTTTCAACTTATAATGTGCACGCTTTAAAAAGATGTTTTTCCAAGGGTTCTTTAGTAAAGAAAATGGATCTATGTAGAACCATAAACACACATTTTTTTAGTTTGGCTGTTCACATTGTCTTTTAATTGTGATCTGTATGCGACAGTCTGAACAGATCGGCTCCTAAACTGACCCTCATGATCAAAAGAACAGCGCGTCACTCTGCTTCATGCGGCTAATTCAGAGGTAAACAATTACAACCGCCAATGAACGCCAGTCACTCCTGGAGGATCAGCTTCATCTCCACCAGCATCACAGGAGCCATCATGAAGCTTCACTGATTGACAGTGAATGTGTTTGAGCCGTAAAAAGGGCGCGGTCACTTCTTCAGTTTGTGTTGTCGGAGTCTTTAAACCGTGTTTGGCCACTTTTTTGGAGGGTTTAGGATGAGTCTCTTCTAATTTTTGTACAGAAACATCAGCTCAAATGTTTATTTGGTCTCAAAAGCGCGCAATGGTGACAGATGATGAGTTGGATTGACGTAAAATTCGCATGAATTGCAATCTGGCCGTTCAGGCGATTTACATCAGTGAACTATGAGGGCAAAAAAAACAAACAAGCAAAAAAATAATTAAAACAATCGTTCATTAATCATAATCAAGGTAAAATATTGAATCAATCATGATATTGATTTGAAGTAATATCGCCCAGCACTAGGAAGAACCCTTTTTGATGCAACTGTGGTGAATTTGACCTTATTAATTCTATAGTCGTAACATTATTTTCTATCATATTGATTATTAGACTGTGTAGATTCTAGTTGAGTTTATCCTGTGGGCCTCTGACTGAAATATGGTGGAGCTTATTCAGGAGGCAGCTGCACAGGATGGGCCCCCCCTGAATGTAAACAATGCTATATATTAGACTGGGGCTACTCTGGACAATAACATATGTTTATACCAAATTTGGCTAAAGAAGATCCATACATCGAAAGTGAGGACAGAAACCAGATGGCCACACCGGTATAAAACCTGGAGTTGTAAACGGACGTGTCAGAGAATTTTGGCTCTTCTCTCCAAGCTCTTTCGCGAAGGCTTGTCTGTGACTTCGACCTCTCAATGCTAATAAACATCTTTAAATGCAAGAGACGAGTGTCACCGAAGAGTTTGTTCCTACACCTTTACAGCATCGCAACTAAAGAAACCACACTACACAGAACCCTTTTCTAAAAAGGTTCTAAATAGAGTCATATATGACCCTTTCTCTATCAATCCAAAGAATCATTTCAAGATGCAAAGAACCCTTTATTCAGGACGCTCTTGCTGGCTGCAGCCTCCCAGGGGGCCGCAGCAGTATTGCTAGGGAGCTGTGGACATTTGTTTTAGCTGCAATTTATTTTTTTAACAATATATATACATTTATTGTATACATGTTAGAAATAATCTTATTTATTAGTCTGGCAAAATGCTTCTTATGGGATTTATCCAATACAGAGAAAACCAAGTATAAAGAGAAATACTTTAATATAAAAATATATTATTTAGATTATTTAGTGTTTATTGTGTTGTGTTACATTTTAAAATAAAGCAAATTTGACGCTGGGTCTACACTGTTTAGTTAGAAAGGGTTGGGAACCTTTGGTTTAACTTTACAGGAGTAGGAAAAAACATACTTTACTTGTAATGGAAGTCAATGGAAGTCATTTTGTTCCATTTCTTTTGGTCCATCCATCATGAAAGTTACACACAATATAAAGGCAGACATGCGTTTTCAAATTATGTCAAAAATTTAAGATCAACAAAAATGGAGATACAAGGTTTTCTTCCAACTGCAGCAATATGTCATGTTTGGATGTTGATGTGCTGGAAAACCAGCATGAACATACTGGGAGACCAGCTAAACCAGCACCAGACCAGCACAAACCAATTTATAGCAGCATGGAAGGCCTGCAGATCCATGCTGTCATCTTCTGCAGGGTTAGCTCTTAGCGCTTCCTAGCACTGAGCTCCGAAAGCATCCATTCTTTGGGTTCCACCATGAATGACCTGACCTCATTCAGCTAAAAAAATGATCTCTTTTAAGAATCACAAGTTTTAATAAACACAATTCAAGTTACAAAAGACAGAAATATGACCTCATTGCTTAATGTGTCTGAAACTTCAGTGTGATTCACGCAAAAGCGCCAACGCCGCTCATAACGAATGGCCCTCTAGCATCCCACGGATGACATCATGCTGGCTTTCATTCATTGTTAGCATTTTTGGTTGACTTTATGCTCCTAATGAAATAAACCAACACCTGCACTGGTCTGGCTGTGGATAATCCCGACCCCGTTCTACACCCACCGTCAAGAAGCTAGACTGTGTTTTCTGAAGCGTGCTGTGAAGTTCATCACCAGTTCAACTTCTGACTGATGCAAATGGAAAGCAAAGCTAGCGCAGGCTAGCGGCAAAGCTGGTCTGGATGTTGGCATGCGCGTTCGCGGCCTGGCCTTTTTTGGAACTGATCACGTTCCTGCAACCTGCTCTGGTGTAACGGCCGTCCTTGATGCAGCTCCAAGCCTCGGGGTTGTCATAAAGAGGAAATCCCCCAGCAGCTGCCGCTTCCAAGCACACGATGATTAAATTCTCAGATGAAGTGTGGTGCTAAAATCATCACTGCGCACGTCAAAAGGGAAAACATATGCTAAAGAAATGATATATATATATCATTTCTAAATAATAGTATTTGCATAATAAAAAAAAATAAAAAAAGTTATTTTACTGCATTGCTTTTCAACCTATTCTCTATATGCTCATTGTTAGTGTGGCGTAGATTATCAAGGGCAATGACTCGGACGTGTTTCTCTACATTTAGAAAGCTTTTCAACTGAAAGCTCAGTTTTAATGTAAGTAAATGGACGGACGCTGAAGCTCCTCCCCATTTTGGGATGGAATTTCTGGTCTTTTCTGAGTGCAGAGAAATTATTGTTTGAAGTTACTGAGAATACACTGCAGACACTGCTGATAGAAGTTAGATTAAAGACCACTGGATTATTCCTAATAAATATACAAGGAGATTCACTTGAAAGAGGCCCTGAATATTCTGTAATAACTCTTGCCAGGATGAAGCGATCTGAATGAAACAGTGTGCATTGAGCTCCTCAGTATATAGATCTTTGAACAAGCCAGGATGCCCCTGTGTTGGAGCAATGAGATAGGTGCCGGGCAGCTGTTGCAACGTTTAACCTCTGGGTTCAGTATCGCATGTCATGCCATAGATTATACATACGTCGAGGTATGTAGTGTATTTTTTGGTCCATCCTAACAGGAGTTGCAGCAGAATGTTTGGGGCCTCTTTCTAGTGAATCTCCCTGCATAATACAGTATATTTGAATATTATGCAAAAAGCCTGATATCCAAAAGACTAATAGATGTCGTTTAAATGTGGCAGTAGTGATGACTTGCCATTAGAGACTGTTAACTCCAACTCCAGCAAATGGAGAAAGGATTCTGATGGCTTGGAGACACACCAGGGGTTGATTGATGAAAGTAACCCTGAGCTTCTTTTCCAGCTTACAAATAAATAAGTCAGAATAAACATTGGAAGTAGAACATTGGACGAGTCCAAGTGTCAGAACTGGAACATCACTGTAAGATTATGAGACCCTTATTAGTCCCACAACGGGGAAATTTCACCTCCACATTTAACCCATCCGTTCAGTGAAACGCCACATACACACTATCGAACACACACACTAGGGGGCAGTGAGTACACACACACTAAAGGGCAGTGAGCACACTTGCCCAATGCGGTGGGCAGCCCTATCCAAAGCACAGGGAGTAGTTGGGGGTTAGGTGTCTTTCTCAAGGGCACCTCAGTCATGTACTGTCGGCTCTGGGGATCAAACCAGCGACCTTCCAGTCACAGGGCTGGTTCCCTAATTTCCTGCCCATGACTGCCCTAAAAGGAACTAATGAAGGCCAGGAACAAATAATACCACTTCACTTTTATTTAGTTTTGTTTACTTTATGTGGTCACCAAGCTGTGTCCATGTGACCTCAAAATACAGAAACGACAGATTCCATTAAATTGACTAACTTTAATGAACCATTCCAGCTTTGGTCATTAAACACTGCCATGTAATGACACACTCACAATCTGACTGCATCTGATTCTTAATATAAACAAAATGATTTGACAATGGCTCATTGTATCTCAGCCAGCCAATCAGGGCCCAGCGGTCACTTTGTTTAGAGCTGGTTTTGACCTGTTGGTCATACCGACCCAGTGCAGCACACGGTTCAACGTCAGCGCAGCAGCGTAAAACTTTGGGAGAGTCTGTTCAACATAAATGATGAACTAACCTAACTTTGTGTAAATAGAGCTCAATATAGAAATATGTCCACATATGCAGTCGAGACTGACGCGGCTTTTTTCTGAATTTCTACAAACACCATTTCATTTTATAGTAAATGAGTTTGGGCTGGTTTATGTTTATAAACAGACGCCTACAGATCAACATAGTAAAGGAGCTCATCTGTGATCCTGAGTTTAAAGCCAGTTTTTATTCAACTTAAACTTGGAACTAAGTTGTAAATAAATCTGAAACTGAAACTTTGCTTGTGTGTAAAAAGTGATTTCAGAGCCACTCGGTTCTCCCTGATGGAAACTGTTTACCTTCAGTGTTTTGTGCTTCTGATCATTTTAATAGACGTCAGCGTCACTAATTAATGACGTTCTATTAAAAGACTGGTTTACCAAGAGAGACGCTGGAGGACTTTCACCTGAAATGAGTTCATGAAGCCAGTCTGGTTATAAAAATGATAACAGGACATCAGAGCCAGAATTCCTCTTTTAGTACTTTTACTTTATACTTAAGTACATTTGAAGGGAAATACTTTAGTACTTTTACTCAAGTGGAGGTCTAAAGGGAGGAACTTCTACTTTTACTGGAGGAATATTTTACCTTAGGTGTCTCGACTTTAACTCAAGTACATGATTTGTCTTCGTCCATCACTGTAAAATTCTTATCCTAGTTACGGCCCTGGTCTTGTCACAGATGACAGACAGGCTTTATCCTGAGTAGAACCTTATAAAGGATCCTCGGTTACCTGCTGAAGTGCTCAACACTGTGGCTGTGGTGTATGATGCGCCTTGAGGTCTAGCTGAAGTGGACTGGGGCCGCTTTGTTGTCACAATGTACAAGTCAATCAAACCACAAAACGAGCCAAACTGAGACCATTTTGAGAGGTGGTCTCTGTTCTGTTGGTTTTCGGGGCCGTTTAGAAGGTCCAAGTTTGTTTGGCGTGTTCACAAAGAAACTATGATTCAGCGGTCTCTGACCGCTTTGACTCAGCGATCTCTGAAGCGGCCCAAGTATGAAAACACCCATAGTCTAGACCACTTAGATCAGTTTAGCTTCTCTCACTCAGTGATATGAACAGAAATGCGAATATTCACCACTATTATTGACAATAGTACAATATCTTGCATCCCAATTACAGCAAACTACCAATAAATTGAACATGAATCACTATTAAAGAGTTGCCAGATTATACAGGTGAACTGACCTGCTCACCTGCTGAGAAATTCTCCATGCACTTCCTATCCCATCTTGTGCTTTAAACCTCAAATATTGGACATCCTATTGTTAAGCATCCAAAATATCAAATAACATGAACTAGTGAAGCATATTTTAGTGTTTACATCAGTATAATTTGAACATTTTCACCTTTTCTTCCACAGCTGGCACACAGCCGCACTAACCAGCTGCTCCTGGTTTCTCTGAAGGCCCTCACTCTGTCTGTGCTCTGTGAAGTAGTGCCCTCTTGAGGTCTTAAAGGCACAGGAACCTATTAATGCTCCTGGATTAATGTAGGTGAAGCTGACAGGATCTAATCATCACATAGCCACATATATCTGTGCATTTTTAATCGTTCGTGGTTCTCCTGAGGCCAGACCACCTGACATGGGAAACCGAACCGCTCTAACCACTGAACTCAAACATCACATTTTGACTAAATCTGTGACCTTGGCATTGCACATGAAGGTCACTTGGGCTCTTTTTTATGATGCAGTACCCTGGCACCGCTTTTGTAAAAACATGTCAAATTAAAAGTCCTGCTTTTGCTTGTGCTGTCTCACATTTGAGGAGGTAAAAACTTGTAGACACAAGATTTTCAGTTCATTTTCAGTGAGGTGAGCTCATTTTGCATCATGGGTTCTATTATAAAAGTGTACAAACATAAAACAATTTTATATAACTAAATTACATTTTTTGATAGTTTACTTGTCACAACATATGGCTGGACGGTTGCACCATGGTCAGACTTTTGGAGGCAAAAAGAAATTAGAATGGATTTTATATGGATTCACTGAAAATTGTTTCACATAAGAGGTCTTGTTGCATAATCTATATGATGTATTTATTAAATTATTTTTGGTCAAATAGTGGACTTAATAATGAACTCAGTGACATATGTTTGTTAGTTGTCATGAAGGGTTTATGTGGGTTTTACATAGCCTTATGAACACTGACCTACAGTAAAGCAATTATTGAAAACAGAACCAACCATAAAAATCACTGATTACTTTGTACATTTTACGCAAAAGCAGTGTTATGACCCCACATTTTGTCTAGGGCACTCTGGGCTCAGTACCATGTGGCATTAAATCACAGAAGTGGTAATGAAGGGTTAACAGGTTGAACTAAGCAAGCTTTTTAAGCCATTTTATTAAAACCAACCACAATGAAAACACTGTGCAATGATATCTAGTACCATCTTGAAGGTCTCCTTTTAAGGCTTAAGCTCCTCCCCCCAGTTACACCAGCCAGGCCTCTGATTGGTCAGAGGTCCACCTTACATGTCCGATTGCAAAGCAGGTATACCTGTGAAGGAAGAGAGAAACAAATCCAAAAAACTCAAAAAACATGCTTACATGTAACAATACACTATATGGCCAAAAGTATGTGGACACCTGACCATCACATCTATATGTGCTTGTTGGATGTCCCATTCCGAATTCACAGGCATCTATATGGAGTTTCTGCCCTTTATAACAGCCACCACTCTTCTGAGAAGCTTTCCACAGGATTTTGGAGTGTGTCTGTGGGAATTTATGCCCATTCAGTCAAAAGAGCACTGTGTTCAGTGGGGTTGAGGTCAGGGCTCTGTGAGGGACACTGGAGTTCCTCCACACCAAACTCATCAAACTATTCTTTATGAAGTTTCAGTCTTTCAGTCTTTATGGAGCTGCTTTGTGCTCAGATGCTCAGTCATGCTGGAACAGGAAAGGCTCTTCCCGAAACTGCTGACACAAAGCTGAAAGCAAGTAATTGTGTAAAATGTCTTTTATCACCCTTCACTGGAACTAAGGGTCCCAAACCCTGACAAACAGCACCAGCCCGTTACCCCTCCTCCACCAAACTATACTCTTAGCACTCCAGGCTCAAACAGGGTGGGGCTAAGTGTATAAAACAGGATATGGGGGGTTGCACTGGGAGTCTTTTGAGTTGGCTCATGTGAGCTTGTATGCGTCTGTGCAGCCTTGCAGCTTCCAGATGGGCAGATGAGAAAGACTGAGCATTAGTCTGCAGATGAGAGTGACTGCTGGAAATTGGTAACGTTCTCCTGACATCCACCAAACCCAGATTCATCATCAGAATGACAGATGATTTATCATTCCAGGGAACACGTTTCCACTGCTCCAGAGTCCAGTGGTAGGGCGCTTAACACCCCTCCAGCCGACGCTTGGCATTGCGCATAGTAATCTTAGGCCTGTGTGTAGCTGCTCGGCCATGGAAGCCCATTTCACAAGGCTGCCAATTCACAGTTCTTGTGCTGATGTTGCTTCCAGAGGCACTTTGGAACTTACAAATTAGTAGTACCAAGTATTGAAACAGAGGACAGGTGATTGTTACGCACTTCTCATTTCAGTACTAGGTGACTCCATTTTGACTCCACTTTGAGAGTTTGTGTGGTCTACCTCTTCATAGCTGAGCTGATCTTGCTCCTAGATGTTTCCATTTCACAGTAATAGCACCTACAGTTGTCTGGGGCAGATCTAGCATGACAGAAACTTCACAGACTGGCTTGTGACAAAGGCTATGACAGTGCCATATTAAAGT
This sequence comes from Pygocentrus nattereri, assembly GCF_015220715.1. Classification (NCBI taxonomy): domain Eukaryota; kingdom Metazoa; phylum Chordata; class Actinopteri; order Characiformes; family Serrasalmidae; genus Pygocentrus; species Pygocentrus nattereri. The sequence goes on from NC_051229.1 coordinate 38,148,723, forward strand.
CACTGAGGCTCTTCAGTACCACCCATTCTACTACCAGTGTTTGTCTTTGGAGACTGCATGACTATGTGCTTGATTTTATACGCCTGTTAGCAGTGGTTGTGGCTGAAACACCTGAATCTCATATTTAGGAGGGGTGTCCACATACTTTTGGCCAAATAGTATATGTCAATATGGTATTAGTTTTTAGGCATTGAGTGAATCGAAGTGCGGCTGTTGATCTTTTTGGCTAGGATTCTTTAGGTTATGTTGATCTAATGGACGCATTTAGCTTGTCTTCCTTCCTCCCAGCACAGATAATATTTGATGTAGACAGGCACGGTGAGTAAAAGGTGCCCCTCCCATTCTAGAGAGTCACATACATCTTTTTATGAGCCAAATCAGTCACTGAAAATAAAATATATCATGATAATGCACTTTATACGTGAAGTGCTTTTGACACATTTCACTGTAGAACTTCAGGACCATGGTGCAATACTTCAAGCACCCAGACAACTGCAGAGAACAAGATTACCTTCTAAAACTCTTAGGAGTAAATCTCCTCCTCTGTTTCCAGAGCTGTAAGTGTGTGTTGAAAACGCAGAGCTCGTCTATGACAGATGAAGCTCGCGTTTATTTGAATGCTGAAAAGCATGTAGAGAAGAGGAATTCAGCACCGCTTACGCTGAAACTCAGGCTGGAGACGGAGGGGGGGTCAGACGAGGGGGGGCAGTTTGGTAAAACAGGACTAAACTAATGGGGTCAACAGAGTAAAATGTGGTTAAAATCAGAGTTAGGAGTAGAATGTTCTTATTACGTACAGCTGCTGTCAGAACAAAATCTTGTATCTCAGTTTTGTCATTTTTATTTTTTACATGATTTGAAAAGACCGGTTGACGCTTACATTGTGTGGATATTTGATAATGGATGGACGGATAGAAATGGTCAAAAATTACTTAGATTTTATTTTTTTTATATTGACTTGTTTTAAAACCTAGGAGCTTTTTTCCTTCTCCTGTAAAGTTACCATTTCAGAGATATGAAGTTTATTTCCATCTTGCTGTCGCCTTACAGCAAGAAGGGCCTGGGTTCGATTCCCCGGCTGGGTGACCAGGGTACTCTGTGTGAAGTTTGTATGTTCCCCCCATCTCTACATGGGTTTCCTTCCACAGTCCAAAGACATGCAGTCAGGTTGATTGGACACACTAAATTGCCTCTAGGTGTGAACGTGTGTGAGTGAATGTGTATGTCTGTCTGCCCTGCGATGGACTGACAACCCGTCCAGTGTGTTTCTTGCCTTCCACCCAGTAACCACTACGATAGGCTCCAGTTCCCCCACATGACCCAGAAGGATGCATATTGGGCATTTTATTAGTACATGTACAGTTCTATATAAAAACCTATGGCCTACACAAAAGTAAAAATGTGATGTTTATTATCTTTCCAACATGTTAAACTTAGCAAATAAGTAGATATTATGCATTAAAATGTGACAAGTTATGTTTTCTTTTTTAGAGCATGTATTAATTTATTTGAACTTGCACAATCAACAAAATATTTAATTTGACTAGGACTGTTCAAAGTTTTTCCATATGACTTCATCTAATACGATTTTCACATGGATACTTATCCTGCTGTCAGAAGAAAACCTTGTATCTCCAAAATGGTAACTTTACAGGAAAAGGCAAAAAAACTTACTTTACTTTTAAAGTCAATGGAACCAGACGTCTTTTCAAGAACTTTTGGTCCTTTTAATTATTCATTCATCAGACAGCAAGAAAAGAAGATATAGCTTTTGACAGATTGCACATCCACATCCACGTAAGTTCAAATGTTCTTCTGTTATTAAGTGTTCATACGTCCAGCTTAAAGAAGTTATTTACAATCGTGACGGTCTTTGAAATGTGACGTTACTGTCTTCTCCGTCAATTTCCAACAGTCACTCTCGTCTGCAGACTAATGCTCAGTCTTTCTCGTCTGCCCATCTGGAAGCCATAAGGCTGCACAGATGCACACGGGGTCACATGAGCCAACTCAGAAGACTCCCAGTGTAACTCCCCATATCCTGTTTCATACACTTAGCCCCACCCTGTTTGAGCCTGGAGCAACACCAAACTGATAAAAGGGTTAACACTGTTCCATTGTCTATACATAAATGATAATAGACTGGGCCGGTTGTGGGCTGGAGGTTAGGGAATCAGCCCTGTGACCGGAAGCCAACAATATGTGACTGAGGCGTCCTTGAGCAAGACATCTAACCCCAACTGCTCCCCAGGCGCTGCGGATAGGGCAGCCCACTGCTCTGGGTAGGTGTGTGTACTCACTAGTGTGTATGTGGTGTTTCACTGCATGGATGGGTTAAATGTGGAGGTGAAATGTCCCCGTTGTGGGACTAATAAGGATCACTTAATAAGCACATAAACAGTGTTGTTACATTCCCATTACTCAACATTACCAAGCATATATTCAGTTATAGCTTTATTTAACTTGTTCATTTCCTCCCACAGGTTCGCACTTAGCTGCTGTTACCCCCCTTCCAGAATCGCTGTGGCACCACTCAAACCCCAGAAGAAGTCACAGGCCAGAGTTCCATTCAAATGATATTCACATTTAAGTAATTTCAGCGTAAAAAATGTGAATCAAGTTGTGCTTCCATCCCCTAGAGTTATGCGAAGAAACTTTAGATGACACCTTGATGAGGGGCTGCATCGAAATGGGCAAGATGGAGAGGTTTAACTCGGTTGTAGTTTTAGTAGAATAGAATTTTACACCCATTTGCCATTGTTCTACGACTGTTTGTCCCCCCAGAGACACTAGACAGGACGAGCAGTGGCCACCTAATGAGGTCTAAAATCTCTGTCCCAGCCTGACCGTGCGGGACGCTAACATTACTGCTACTGAGTCCTGATTGGTTGCTGAGCGGATCAGCTCATTGGCTGTTTGCGCTCAGACATCATGAATGTTCATGAGGCGCTGTTTTAAACTCCTATAACTCGAGTTTAAAAGCTCTTAAAATATAACAATGGTTTTAAAATGTTGTTCAGGAAATCAGTGAATTCTTTTACATTAAAAATGTTTAAGCACTTATAAACGATGATTTTGCTCAGATGCATCATTTTAAACCATTCATTTTGGACTCAGTCGGGAGCGCCCTCTAGTGTTTGAGAAACCCAGAAGACACTGAGTGGGAATTCTCTTCTCTACAAGTTTTTTGCCCAGAACTTCTCCCAAGATTTTGGCTTGGCGACCTCTCATACATCAGTGCACCCCCGTGTGGCCAATCATGGATATGCATATCATGGGAAAAATTGACCAGAAAGACACAGAAAGGTAACTATGAGCAGGCGATCATAACATACATTATTAAGGCTGTCAAAGTAAACACTTCAGTAATGTGTTAATGCAATTAATATTTAAAGCCACTGATTGTTTTAACCCATTTTGGTCGTTTGCTCTTCTGTGCTGATGATTCTCTCCTGGATGCGAAGCCTCTTCAGACAGATCTGCTGTACATTTAAAGCTCCGTTTATTTTCCTCAGCCGTGTGAAGCACTGCTGCCCTCGCAATGTGTTTAATCATTTGACAGCTCTCTGTAACACACGGGACGTATGTACAACCCTCCTCCTGACGCTCCACCTTACACTGCTGGGTGAGTTTACTGGGTCATACGGGGTCAGGTGGATGGCATCTGCTGTTTCAATGTGAATGCACCATGAGTGACGGGCAGAGGTTCATGTAGAGGTTGTGAACCTCATGGGAAAGTATGCGAGCTTCACAAAATCAAACCATCTCCATCCAACTCTCCACGCATCCGCGCCAAGCAGCACTAGAAACCCAGTCCTGAAAAGCCCAGAAGACAAGAACAGTCTGCGCTGCTAAATCAGGAGGAAGCCCCAGGGACCGATTCTGCAGAATTAGGTAGTTGACCTGCTCTTTGACTGATATCTCGGCATGTCACAGTGGTGGCCCAGGCCAGGAAGAGGCTTAGCTCAGTCCCTCAGATGCCTTTCATTTGCGTCCACCTCCGCATTCGCCTCCACAGCCAAACAGACACTCAGTCGATGAGTCATGGCCTGCCAAGAGAGGTGGTCAGTAATTAGTTCCATTGACTCACTTCTATAAACTTAATTATTGATGGATTGATATGTCATGTTTTCAAGTGATACTACTTTCATTTATGCTCAAAAGTTGGAAATTCAGTGAAATTCCCCAGTGAAATTCCACGTTTTGTTGATTTTCTTAAAGAAAAATGTGTACAGAGAACAGACTTCTGCACATTTTAATGCAGAGGCTAACATGTTGGGGAAAAAAACATAACATATAAAATGTGCCACAACTTGCATAGGCCACATTTTAGGTTTTATTGTTTTCTTTTGTCTGTTCAAAGCTGTAAATAAACAGAAATTCTGCATTAAAATGTGCAAAATGTGTGTTCTCTATGGAATGTAATTTGACTAGGAATGCCCAAAACTGGATTTAGACATATGTTAGTATTACAATTTGAAGTAGAAGAAAAAGGTGAATCAGTCATTCATCCATTAGGAGCCAAAAATGATAACAATCGATAATGTCATCCGGTATAATTTAATATTCATGTTTCAGATTTTAATGTTGAACTCCAGTAGTTTTAGTTAAACAGAGCTTTTCTGATTGATATAAATGCTCATTCTTCTTCATCTCACATAAACAGCAGAGATTCACAGTCTTAAATGAAGTAAATATAATTAGTTACTGAACTTAAGTCGTTTTTTCATGTATCTGTACTGAAGTTTCTCCGTTCTGGGCGAGTTTCTCCTTTCACTCCACTACATTTCAGAGTCTAATATCCGACTTTTTCCTCCTACATTTTGAGAAATCTGTCGTTCCTTTTGGTTTCTGTGTGTATAAAAACGTCACATGTCAAAACGAAAGAAGCGCAAAGCCAGAGCACCAATCAGGGCCCAGCGGTCACTTTGTTTAGAGCTGGTTTTGACCTGTTGGTCATACCGACCCAGTGCAGCACGCGGTTCAACGTCAGCGCAGCAGCGTAAAACTTTGGGAGAGTCTGTTCAACATAAATGATGAACTAACCTAACTTTGTGTAAATAGAGCTCAATATAGAAATATGTCCACATATGCAGTCGAGACTGACGCGGCTTTTTTCTGAATTTCTACAAACACCATTTCATTTTATAGTAAATGAGTTTGGGCTGGTTTATGTTTATGAACAGACGCCTACAGATCAACATAGTAAAGGAGCTCATCTGTGATCCTGAGTTTAAAGCCAGTTTTTATTCAACTTAAACTTGGAACTAAGTTGTAAATAAATCTGAAACTGAAACTTTGCTTGTGTGTAAAAAGTGATTTCAGAGCCACTCGGTTCTCCCTGATGGAAACTGTTTACCTTCAGTGTTTTGTGCTTCTGATCATTTTAATAGACGTCAGCGTCACTAATTAATGACGTTCTATTAAAAGACTGGTTTACCAAGAGAGACGCTGGAGGACTTTCACCTGAAATGAGTTCATGAAGCCAGTCTGGTTATAAAAATGATAACAGGACATCAGAGCCAGAATTCCTCTTTTAGTACTTTTACTTTATACTTAAGTACATTTGAAGGTAAATACTTTAGTACTTTTACTCAAGTGGAGGTCTAAAGGGAGGAACTTCTACTTTTACTGGAGGAATATTTTACCTTGGGTATCTCTACTTTAACTTAACTACAGGATTTGTGTAGTTCGTCCACCACAGACAAATACCGTAGCACATTTCTTAACGGTTTGGTTTGTTTTGATTTTTCTTATTTTTTATTAGTTAATATCATTTAAAAAGTTGTTCAGTGTTTTAACATGTTATTCTGATGCTAAAGGTGCTCAGCCGAGATCTGTTGGTGCCATAATTTACTTCGTTAGTTTAGCGCTGAAGCTACGAGGCTAATGTGGCTAATTAACACTATTAGTCAATAATCACCCAAATCTTTTCTGTAAATACATCACAGAAATTTCGCTCAGGCTGCTCAAAATGCATCCAGCTCTCTAGTAAAGGAGTTTGATGTAGAATGTAAACATAAAGTTTCCTAACGTACCGTTCATGCAAACCAGTCCATATGTGAAGTCTAACCTCAAAAACATCCTGTTTTGAAACGGTTATTTTTGTGATGTCACAGCAGTCACAGCAGTTTAGCCCTGCCCACTCACACTGATATCATAAGTAGCGTTTCAGACTGCACTGCTGTTTTGAATGTAGCGCTCATTTGTATGCATCAGTGTTAAAGGATGATCCATACGTGGATTTCAGTAGAGCAAAACTGTAGAATATAGGCAATTTAATGTCACACAGACTTGCAGACATGGATCAAAGCACAGCATAAATGTTGTCTTTAAAAATGAACATAACTTTCACTACAGATATACACTCACCAGCCACTTTATTATATATTATATATTATATATATTATTATATTGTTCAGTTGCTTGTTAACACAAATAGCTAATCAGCCAATCACACGGCTGCAACTCACTGCATTTAGGCCTGTAGAGGTGGTCAAGACAGCTTGCTGAAGTGCAGACCGAGCATCAGAACGGGGAAGAAAGGGGATTTAAGGGACTTTGAACGTGGCGTGGTTGTTGGTGCCAGACGGGCTGGTCTGAGTATTTCAGAAACTGCTGATCTGCTGGGATTTTCACGCTCAACCATCTCTAGGGTTCACAGAGAACGGTCAGAAAAAGAGGAAATATCCAGTGAGCGGTCAGTTGTGTGGACGAAAATGCCTTGTTGATGTGAGAGGTCAGAGGAGAACGGGCAGACCGGTTCCAGATGATAGAAAGGCAGCAGGAACTCAAATAACCAACCAGAATCTCTGAGGAACGTTTCCAACACCTTGTTGAAAGTCTGGCATGAAGAATTAAGACAGTTCTGAAGGCAAAAGGAGGTCCAACCTTTTACTAGTCTACTAATAAATAAACCTAATAAAGTGGCCGGTGAGTGTACGTCAGTTTGAAGGACAGAGTGAAGTGATAAATGCAGCATTTGAAGAAAAGAGGCTGAACAACTTGAAACAGTTAGTTTGGATAGGAAGTATGCTGCCTAGCATGATCGCTAATTATGCTGAAATTTTAGTTCAGGCTACAGGTCACATTCTTTTACAACGTAACAAAACTTTAGCTGGATTAGCTTTACAATGCTTGCTGTACACACTAAATGCTAAACAACCATTTAAAGTGTAAGTTTCCTTTAATCACAGCATTTACCGCTTGTGGTGCTTCAGTTCCATCCTTCAGGGTCATTGTGTGAAGCTGTATTGAATCTGACAGATTTTTAGGAGGTTTCATTCCATACAATGCAATGCTTGCAGCCAATAACCTAAACTGTGGAATTATCTTACATCAATATATTAATATACAGGGTGATTCATCCAATTTCGAAGGGCCATATTTTTACGACGTCTAGGAACCAATCACAATCCAATTGAAAGAGGGGGTTTTAGAGTTTCTGGCTGTCAGTGGAAGATGACTCCCCTCAGTCTGAGAGGAGATGAGACCCCTGAGCAGAAAGCATTCTGCGTTCTCCACTTCAATAAGAGTGAATCCGTCAGGACTGTGCAGTGTGATTTTACGGGCAGTGAAGCTCCAACAGCTCAGAGCGTTCAATGCTGGTTCCACAACACTGGACAATCTCTGAAATCACACTGAAAGAGCCGTGAGTGCAGCGACACCCGACCTGCTCAATCCAGTCTGGGATGAGTTTGACTGTGGTGTTCATGTCGTCTGTACAGCTGGAGGAGGTTCATACTGACAACTTGTACAATTACATAATAAACCTTATGCTCATTTAAACCATTTACAGTTCAGTGCATTGATCTGTGATGATTTACAAGCGAAATAAATCATTTTGAAATCGGATGAATCTTTTTGAATCACCCAGTGTTATTAAAGTATTTTAATATATTGATATAGTTTTATATCATTGCATACCAGCATTATATTTACTCTATATATTTACTCTACAAAAGACTCATGAAAAACATCTCTGCTCGCAGATATGAATGTTCATGCAATGTGCCCAGTTCAGGATAGACATCTGGGGTGTTGCTCAAGCATGAGATTTACTGTGGGCCTCCACTTCGCAGAGGCAAAGGCAAGAGGTGTTAGGGTGGAGTCTTGCAACTGGCATAACAAGAAAAGGATTTTAGATATTGGATGCTGGACCATCTTGCCAGTGAATATGGGATTCCCAAAATGACATGTAATTGAAAGCAGACGTCTGACAAGTGTTACACCCAAAATAATGATACCTACCCAGAATTAATGACCCTATAAACTCCTCCTGTGTGTGACTGCACCAAGTTATTAGGAGGCCTTATTCACGAAAACGTGCTGGGCATCCAAAACGTGTCTGATTAATCATGTTTGCATTTAGCATTTAATCTTTATTTTCTTTCGTGGGTTGGTTTTGAACAAAAGACCACATGGGGTATCACACTTTCTCAGCCTTACAGTCTTGAAGCAATACCATAGCAGAACCACTTTGGTTCCCTAAAGAACCCTTCAGTTGAAAGTTCCCTGAAGAAATACTCCAGTATTTTTCAACCTAACCTATCTGCCATATCTGTAGCATCATAGGATACATGGACAATAAGTGTTTCATTGTACTTAGAAAACCTGTTGAGTCCCTTTTGATAGAAAGCAATTTGTTACTATACTAAAGTACTCAATTACATACTCAACTGACAAAAATACAGCACACAACATTATTTAGGTACATATTTGTACATTTATGTATTCCTTATCATATGTTTAAACATATCCTACTGAAAAAAAAACAAATAAATCGTTAAAAGTTCTCTGGTTTATCATGTAATCTCTCTGCACGCCATTTCTCACGAGTCTCCGATGTGGCCTGAATGAAGAATGAAGGGTTTCTGACGTGACGGTCAGTCCTTAGCGTCCATTGGTCAGTTTCACACAGAATGTAGATGGACACACGAGTCCACCAGCTCCACATAGTGAGAGGCAGATGACATGTATCTCAGCCCCTCTGCACAGGCTCATAACTCCAGATGTGAGTCTCGAATGATCTCAAGATAAGATGGAATGGAAAGTATGGCTCTACAGATTCAGGAATTGTTTGAACGCTGTATTTTTTACACTGCATTATCAGAAAGAGAGTATAGACCTCAGAGAAGGTTTATGGATGTAGTGAAGGTGGACATGAAGATGGTTGGTGTGAAAGTAGAGGAGGCAGTGGACAGGGCAAGATGGAGGCAGATGATCCGCTGTGGCGACCGCTTAAGGGAGCAGCCGAAGAGTAAAAATATAAAGAAACAACAAATTCAATGCACTGGTGAGTTTGTGGCTCCCAGATAGTTAAAAGAACCATCAGTTCTTTAGCGAACTGAAAGTGGCTCGATGGCTCCAAAGAGCCCTTTACTCTTAAGATCATATATTATACATCATATTTTCTAAACTACAAGACTCATCCTTGACTTATTAGCATTGTTTTGATGGTGTAGATGGCACATATTTCATAGATGAGGTTCTTCTAAGCAGAGACCCTCCACCCCTGATTATAACATACAAAACTTCCTTTCTAAACCATCGCCTCAACATTAAAAGGGAGATCCTTTTCAAGGTCAATTAGACACGCACTTTTCCTTGGCAGGCCACAGATGTATTACTCTTAGATTAATTATGGCATATTGCTCATCATTAGAGATTTATGGGTGCCCACAGTGATCTATGACATCACTGTAGGTAATGGGGTGTGTCTGTGTTGTAAAGGCGCTGGGAGATATTGCTAAACTATTGCGTAAGATTCAAGTTCTGTATGCGGGAAGCTGTCAAGGGTTTTGAAACACGTATAGGAAAAGTGGAGAAGTTGGGGGTGAAAAAACAAGCCAAGGCAAAAAAAAGTCTGTATCAAATGAGGGATTGAACAGACACACTAAAACCTGATCACTGCAGGACATCAAGTGACCCTGATTCTTGAATTTATGAACGTCCAGCTATGAAGTGATTTTGCTGGCTGTGGGTTGATTGGAAGCGTATGGACCCCTGTGCCTCTCGCTTTTCATCTGGGTGAAAGATTTAAGGCTCTCTTCATCCAGAGGATTCATATCTGACTGGCAGCTCATCCTTTTTCAGCGCAGGCCAGAGAAACAATAATATAAAGGACAAATTCCAGGATTCGAGAGGAGAGCAAATGCCTCCCAATCTCGTCATACCTGATGTGAACCATCTCACCTTTTGAGATGAGAGTAATGAAAGGTGTGCCTTGTAAACTTGCAACTGGAGAAGTCTTTGGACCAGAGATTTCCTGGGTTTTCTGGGGTTTTTTGAAGTCTCAGAACTAAGAAACTACACTGTGCAACATCTGTTTCTTATCTGCTCTGAAACAGAGCTGCACAATATCATTGTTAATTGTTATCATGATATAAGGGTTCAAGAATACTCTACTGTCCAAACCTTAGAGGTGTAACGATTCTGAAACCAAAGCTAAAAACACGATACAAGCATCTACAGTCATGTGTCCCAGTTCCAGAAGACGGGACTGCGATACCCCGCAATGTTAGAAAGCAATACTGACATCAGTCTATATATTGCTCAAATTTTGTTTTGACTGTTTTACCCAATTAAAAGATTTTGGATTCCATTCAGTCGTTAAATATGGTTCTTATTAAGTGTATAAATCTAGCCAAGATTAATCCACAAACAAAGTTCCCTTGAGCATCTAAAGTGGTTTTATTGGAAAAAATATGCATAAATGCTCTGTACTGTGTTATTTACCGAAACCATCAACAAATTTAATTATGTTGAATGGAAAATATAGTACTAGGCCTAAACCTTATATACTCTATGTTATATCCAGCTATACAATATGAAATTCCATCCATATTGTCCAGTCCTGGAATATTTTTCCAATAGTCCAAGAGTCTTTCTCATTGTAACCAATGTTGGGGGTGGTGCAGTACAAAGTAACACATTACAATAATGTAAAAATATAAATTTTTATTATGATCACATTACAGTTACAGTTGATACAGAATTGTGTCATTTTTGCTACTCGTGTGTCTCTGAGAGAACATTATTAACTATTTGTATTACATTTAACGTGGAAATTTCCTCTATATAGATTATTCGCCCATGATTTGCATGTGTGACAATTCACTATGAATATGAATATGAATAAAATAGACTGCTTTTTTGAGTTGCTACACTGATTGTAGCCACCATAATGAGAGGGAGATGACATTTAAATGACATTTTAAGTACAATACACGATTGCTGCAGATGTAGATGTCTTACAATGTGTTGCAAGCTGGGTTAAAGCAAAAATGTATTATGAAGCAGATGATTTTGAACTGTTTCTACTGACACCAGCTTCATAACTTTAATGAAATATAAGAATAGTTGTTTTTTTTCTGGCTGGTTGCTCTGAGATTTCTTTTGACAGAGTCTCAGGCCAAAACTGTCAGAGTTTGCAACCCTGTTACTAGTCAGCTCATTAGTTCATTAGATAGACTTGTGTGTGATTAACTCTACCCATCTGTGTATGGTCAGTACATACTGTTTGAGTGGTCACAATTTTTTTTAACATGGGTCCACCTAGGACTACTTTAATGTAGTTTCTCTTTCTAACTTTCTCAGTGGCCAACACACACAGCAGCCCCCCCACACCAGCACTTGTGGCCATCATTAGGGCCCAGTTGACGGGCATATGCCACAATGACCAGTGGCAGCATCTACCGAAAATGAATGATGACATAAGGAGAGCTTTAGCTGTTAATTCCATTCATTTAGGGTGGAAAAATAACATGAGGATGAAAAACAGAGTTCCACTGGGTTCAAGCTGTATTATTAAAGCACAGTGAATTGCATTTTATAACATTTTCATTCGCATCAGAGGGCCTTTATGAACAGTCGGGGGTGGGGGGGGCCTTGGTTGAGGGCCCCCCCCAGGCTACCCCAGGTCCCATCATAGCTATACCCCTGCTTCTCTTATGTGGTCCATGTTTTCCTAATCTCCAGCATCAACATTGAGCTCCCCAATAACACACTCCCAGCACTTTCCCATAAAGCACAATAAAAGGATGAGGGGCTGAACCTGCTTCTCTTTATCGCTGAGCAGCAACAGTATAAATGGCCTCCCAGGAGAGGACAGAAGAGCTCTTACATGCATCACTGCAGACTCCCACTACAGAGGATGACAAAAACATTTCCTTGCCATTCCAAAACTCTGACCTCTTTTCTGGATGGCAGATTAATGTGGCTCTGGGGGGGGGGGGGGGGTATAAAAGGGAGAGGTACCCCACAGAACATGGGAAAAAATTAGGTCAAACTTAGCATTGAGTTACACTGCGTCGTCATGTCACGGTCACCTGTCCTAAAACAGCAGAAGTGCAAATTGAAAAATGATCCTTAGCATAGGTCATCAGTCCGTGTGTGATTTGGTCCGCTACCAAGTCATTAGCATTGCTGTCAGCGATTGAGTGGAGGCCATAGTGACACTGTCAGAGCTTACAGCACCATTTGTAAGATGGCCTTATCAACAGCAGACTTGTAAAAGGTATATCAGAGCCTTGTGTTTTACTTACTTTGCTACACTATAGGAAAATGCTATGCGCCATTTACATTGAGTCGACATCTCTACACTTACAAATGTAAAAAATAAATGTGTTAAAAAGGATACTTTGGAGTAATGACATAGGAAAACACAATATGTTATGTTCCCTAACTAAAGGTACTGAGATGTTGAGGTGTGGAGTTGTTTTTCAGGAGTTGGGCTCGGCCCCTTAGTTCCAGTGAAAGGAACTCTTAAAGCTTCAGCACCAAGAGATTTTTTGGACAATTTCACGCTTCCAACTTTGTGGGAACAGTTTGGGGACGGCCCCTTCCTGTTCCAACATGACTGCGCACCAGTGCACAAAGCAGGTCCATAAAGACGTGGATGAGCAAGTTTGGTGTGGAAGAACTTGACTGGCCTGCACAGAGTCCTGACCTCAACCTTATAGAACACCTTTGGGATGAATTAGAGTGGAGACTGTGAGCCAGGCCTTCTCGTCCAACATCAGTGTCTGACCTCACCAATGTGCTTCTGGAAGAACGGTCAAAAATTCCCATAAATTCACTCCTAACCCTTGTGGAAAGCCTTCCCAGAAGAGCTGAAGCTGCACAGGGTGGGCCAACATCATATTAAACCCTATTAATTAAGAATGGGGTGTCACTCAAGTTCATATGCGTGTGAAGACAGACGAGCAAATACTTTTGGCAATATAGTGTATCAATTTGAGGGTTCTTACTAGAACCTTTACATCATGTGGAGACTCTGTCGACCTTTAAAAGGCTCTTCAAACTCATATTTTCATTGAAAGCGCTGTTTGGGAACCAGAGGTGGCTCTATGGCATTGCTCCAAAGAACCCTGAAGTAGGGCCACTTGGGAGTGTGAAGACTTTTTTTAAGTCTAAAGAACCTCCATATAATGTAAACATCCTTTACCTTTTCCTTAAACCATACATCTAAGCCAATAGCCACTGATGAGCCAACATGTTTCAGAGGGTACCTGTTTTAGGGCCAGCGTCACAGGTCTTATGCTGGTACTTATTGTTCTTAAACCATATATCACAGTCAGATTAATGGCTGTATTGTATCAAAGTAGCTCTCATGCAATCTCTATCCAACCATCCATCATTGACATCATTGTGACACCATAAGCAACATGCTGGTCTCAGCTCTGGCACTCATGTCGGGGGGGGGAGCAGCTGTTGTGAGATCAAAGCGTGAAAAGATTGAATGTGAGAAAACTTTCATTTGTCAACTGATGCATGTCCTCTGTCAGTCACGAGCGCCTCTTTGAGCCAATTGAACTACGCAATGCGTCTGCCATTCCACGCGGAAACCCAATCTCTCCCCTCTCACATCAGTCGCTGGTGTGTGATGCTTGGCGCCGACCCACTCCGGCTCAATCTCCTTGCCGACTACCTGTCTAACTGCCATGAGACATGGCCTCCTCACGAAAACAACCTCGAAAGTACGCTCATACACGTGGACAGCAGTGGACCCATTTGGACCAGGCAGCCTCCTCCATCTCTTTTCATTGGCTTGGGAAGAGACCCTGTTCATTTTTTGACCATGACTTGTGTCTGTAGATGTTGGACTGTATGTAAAGGCTATAAAAAGCCAGCAGGAACAAGGCAGACAGATCTGACAGAATGAAATTCTTGTGTACCAGCTGAAAAGCAACCCTCCTCCCACCCCCACCACCCAAAACCCCTGTTACATTTTCTGCTGAGATGAGGTCGGAGAAAATATCTACTCAATGAAATGACATAACTTAAATGTGCAATCCGGCTTAAAACTAGAGTTTACTAAGTTGTTTATCACTGATTATTATATTAGTGCATCAGCACTAAACTAACAACAATATTTGGCCGTTCTAGATTGAACACAAACACATTTGAAGCTTGTAAAAGTCATTCCTTACCTGAAGCTTGTAACAGTCATCATATATCTGAGTTTGTGTGTATCAGTTTTACAGTCTTTTAGTATAGATTTCTGACACAGAGCTGCTGCCGCTGTTTTACATTCCTAACAACTACCTGAAACACTGCTTAGACAACAGCTCATATTCACAGTCAGTGACATATCTAGAACTTAGAGAACAGGAGTGTGCTGTATATTCTCTTAAAAATGATCCTATTGTGTATCAAAATTGGTTGATTCAGTTTACCTCCCAGTACTATAAGCAGAACTAGAAAGAAGTGTTTTCTACACAAATTATATCCACATATTTTGAATGTAAAGTACACACACACACACACTCACACACACACACACACACACACAATCTAAACCACATATCCTTCTGGGTCGCAGGAGTATATATCTGTATCAAACAGCCAGCCCCCAAAAATTCAACCCAAGGCATCTATAAACTTCAAAACTTCCTTCTACCCTTAAGATACATCTTTAGAAAAGGGTTTAATTTTCAAAAGGAAAATCAATCTCTGGCCCATGCGTCAAACATATGTCACAATCATATCCAGCCCACAAAATAATTTAGTTTTTCTATTAATATTAACCCATTTCACAATGCACTGCACTCTCCACCGCAGTTCTACACAATTCTACACAATTCCACACCAGTCACATTACCAAAGTAAAGTAAAGCATGTTTTTTACTTAACCATAAAGTTATCATTTTGGAGATACAATGTTTTGCTAGGAAAGCAGCAAGATATATATATATATATATATAAAATAGTTAAGATTTTTTAATATGGCCTAGTGGCTGTGTTTGAGACCCTGCTCTACAGACTTCTAAGGCACCAGAATAAATTTCCCATTTTGACTGGAGTTTCCCTTTAAATATAATTTAGCAGAAATGAGGAACTCTCTGGAGTCATTGGTTTAAACCCACCCAGATTCCACCATTCTAAAGACTTATGAAGGCTGAAGATGAGTTTGTAGATTACGACACCACTGGCACGACACCATTATAATCCTGAACCAGATGCACTGGCCAAATGGATGAAAGGAACATGTCACTGAGTCCCGATTAGAAATGTTTCATTAATCCTCATGTTGATTGCATCACTTTGTTAATGAGGCTTAAGGGGGTGATGTGAGCTACAGAAAAAAGCTAATCACCGGTAAACATTTATAAAGCAAAAGGAATAAATATTTGAAAACTGTCAAAAGCCTTGGAGCTTGAAAATCAGCCGATTACCAGGAGTGACTTTATACATGGAAAACGGGGTCTTGAGGTGTCTCAGTCTGGTCACAGGTAGGACTGTATACTCTGAAAAGCCAAGAACATTTACATAGCTGGTCTTATTCCTTCAGATTAGATGTTAAAACTCAGTGGTTTTGTGTCACTGTTTACACTGTCATGAGCAGAGAAGTACTGCACAAACAAATGGAGTCTTACAGTGCCCTGAAATGAAGGCTAATTATTGTCCTTGGCACGTTTCAGCTCTGACCGAACATTAGCAGCACAAGCACACCGTGCCATGAGCGAGCCTCTGATGATTTATTACGCGCCATTCTTTTCCATGAGACACGCTCAGCATGACTGATCTGTGCCTCGCTGTTTTGGAGAGTGAGACGTCAGACGTGCCCAGGGACCCGAATGATGGATACGTGACTTCTATGACTCAGTGTTTTGCGACTGGTCATGACACCAGCGACCTGGCATGAGAAAAAGAGAAAAACTGTTGGCTGTTTTGGGTGCACGTCCCATACTAACGTTCCTCTAAGACAATTCCAGAACACTCTGACCGATTATCAAAGGCAAGATCTGTTGACCCTGCGCTAAAAACTCAGTTACCCGAGTCACAGCAAACTCCAACCTCTCCTGGCTTTTGCCAACGGCTGTCAGTCAAATGACCTAACAGCAAATCTATGCCGAACTCTTTGTTAAAATGAATAATTAGAATGTAAACAGAAAATTCTGCAGGTTCCCACCACCTTAAGGGAGTTCAGGGCCTGCTGTCTGACCTCTGCTGCATCACAACATGCAAACGTGTTCCATTTAGAAAAAAAACAGGGCCTGGAAAACTCACGCAGGCTCTCCTCGGCGGTGTCTGGTGGACTGAACGAGGGCCAGACTCTTTATGAAATCTTATACCTCATTAAAGCAAATAAATACCTGTTCATTACCAAACTCGGAAGCACTTTATTTGAAGGCTACCTGCATAAGAACTTTATAGCAAATGAAAAAGTACTGAATTATGTACTTATAAAGCAATAGTTGAGTATTTGTGAACAGCCTATGCCATTAATCACAAGATGACATAGAATGTTTCATGAAGTAGAGGTAGTAAGCCTGGCATTTTGAGGTATGATAGCCATTTATTCCTTCGGTAACAAATCAAAAACTGAACTTTTGTACTAATATATACACTGTATTTCCAAAAGTATTCACTTGTCTGGCTTCGCATGCATATGAGTGACATCCCATTCTTAATCCATAGGGTTTAATATGATGTCAGCCCACCCTTTTCAGCTATAACAGCTTCAGCTCTTCTGGGAAGGCTTTCCACAAGGGTTAGGAGTGTGTTTATGGGAATTTTTGACCGTTCTTCCAGAAGAGCATTTGTGAGGTCAGACACTGATGTTGGACCAGAAGGTCTGGTCTCCACTCTAATTCATCCCAAAGGTGTTCTATGGGGTTGAGGTCAGGACTCTGTGCAGGCCAGTCAAGTTCTTCCACACCAAACTCACTCATCCATGTGTTTATGGACCTGCTTTGTGCACTGGTGTGCAGTCATGCTGGAACAGGAACTCAGGTGGCGTCCGATCACGGTACCACGCTGGAATTCACTGAGCTCCTGAGAGCGACCCATTCTTTCACTAATGTCTGTAGAAGCAGTCTGCAGGCCTAGGGGCTCGGCTTTATACACCTGTGGCCGTGGAAACGATTGGAGCTGTGACTGAATACTTTTGGAAGTGTATCTAGAACCTAAGAGGTTATTAAAGGAAGGGAATGAGGGTGTACTCATTAACAGCATTATTTAAGACTGAGTTGTTTATCCCAATAAACAGACAATAGTGATTTAAAAGACAATGACAAGCACATTTTTCCCCCATGGACTATTTCTGCACAGCTGTCAGGTTGTGATGTCAACAGCCACCTGTCATCTTGGGTTTCTGGCACCTTTCATCATCTCATCTCGTCTATGGTTCCCCTCATTGCTGAGCTGTAGAGCGGCGTAATGTCGGACTCTGCAGATGAGAAAGTTGAGCAGTTACCAATTGGCTTTCAAGAAGTGTGATTTAAAACCTTCACAGTGTCGTACAAATGCGTGCAAATCTTCACTAACAATGACATTTATGGGATATTTGATGGACCGACTCATTGCATGCTTGGATGACGTGTGGGGTTAACATCTTTATCAATGGGCAAAGGGGGGATTTGTCTCAGCAGTGCAGTCTCAGGGTGATGCAGGGGTTTTACACTACTCCGCCGATTGAAACAAGGCCACCAAGGGTTTATTGTGCAAATTTAATGAATTCCAAAATATAAAAATGTATTTACTACTTTGGAAAGACTGGAAAGAGTTCTGCAATAGAGGTTATGAGCTGCTTCAGCCTCAGCGTTTTCACCTGCGTCCACTTACCTTGTAACTACACTTGGCCATTTTATCAGAAACACCATAGAGGTCCATTTTGTAGGTGTACAGTTACAGACTGTAGCTGTTCTGTTACTGTACTGTTTATCAGACCCTCCCTCCTCCCTCCATCAGTGGAAACGGACCACCGTAGGACCGTCAGATGTTATTTAGATGCACCGTTCATGACCTAAATTGTTCAATATGGCAACTTTGGTGTAGAGAGTAAGCTGTGAGCTCTTTCATTCATAGTGTGTGTCTTTGTCCTCTTTAAATTTTAATTAAAATCCACCCTCAGGGTAGTTGGTGTCTGCTTTGGCCAGAACAAGTTCTTTTCATATGAAAATAAACACAGAAACAGCAGCAACATCATGTTATTAGTGGAGAAGAGTAGATTAAAGGAATTAGCTCCAACATTAAACCAACTTTATTTACTGAAACTGCTGCCAGTCCTCTTGGTTCTACCTTTAAAGGACACCTATCATGCTCATTTTTCAATATTCATCATTTTATTTTTAGATTTAAATGAATCAGTGTTAGAAAAACACATTTTTCTCATATTGTACATTTTTCTTCACCCTCTGTCTGAAACTCTCTGTTAGAGCTCCTGTGTCTTTAAGCCCTGCCTCCTGATCAGCCCAGTGTGTTCTGATTGGTCCACTTCAGTTTGATCCAGTGTAGATTCTGCAAGTCCGGTCAGTGTCTTCCCCACACGTTACAACATTCTTCCTCCTCCAGTAGCCGCTGTGCACTGTGCAATGGGTGCTGAGCTCACCGGTAGGCAGGCAGTAATTACTGTGTTACAACATGACATCATCCCATAACAATGGAAAGGGCTGGAATTTCATTAAGATGTTTCCGGCAACTGTGAAAAGTGGGTTCTGTAGGAGCTTCACCCTCTCGTGGGAACGCTGAGCTTTGGTACCTTACGGAACGTTTACATGCACAAAAAGATAGAACCATAAAGGAAAGAGAAAAAACAGATAAAACATAAGAGGTCCTCTTTAAGAGCTCTTGTTCTCATTCAGCCCCCTTTACCACCAAGAAAACTCTTGGCTAGCTGAAGATTTTCCATCCTGTACAAGAAGAGAAGATTAGCATTTACATGCTTCAAACGGAATCACAGCTGGGTAGAATCACTGTATAGACAATATGGTCCAGAGCTTTCAGAGGACGGGTTCCATCTGCATGTATTGCTTTTGTTACTCCACTTAACTTCCTAAGATCTCAGGCTTATTACACACTAAGGCTTATTATTCGGTGACTACAGGGACTTCAATGCAAACTGCCTGAGTTATTTGTAATTTATGCAAGTGTGTAATCAAACTTTGGGCCTGCCAGTGGACCCTGGCCATTTAAGAGGTTAAACGACCTAGAGCTTCATCTCACCTTGGAGCCTGGGCTGGAGATGCCACTCAAAAGAGCGAACTAATCATTAGACTGTTGCAGCCCAGATAACAAGCAATTCGGTAGATAACTTAAGTACATTTTCACACTCCACAGCGTAACAGATTTTTACGCCGAGCCACGTGAAACATCAGAGTCTGAATGGGATGACCTCACCCTTCCCTGAGATCAGTAGATTCTGTTTGACAGTAGTAACCTGGGGCAGATGTGTGGACTTCAGAATGTCTGAAACACCAATGAGGAGGGAATTATGGAACCATGTAGAGTAAATACATTGACCCGACGTGTAAACACATTTGACATCCTTTTATTGTGAAGTGTTGGGTTTCTGGAAATCTGTACCGTGTTAAGAGGACAGAGTTGTGGCCCTGTACAGTGAAAGTCGAGATTTTCAGCTTCCTGATGGAGCCGCGTCCACTTTGAACTCCTTGCAGGAAACACAATTAGCGTCCAAGCATCTCAACTAATGGGATTCCTTTTTAAATGTGTTTTCTTTAGTACAGCAAATGCTCCACAACACTCTTAGTGATGTTTCCATTTAACTCGAAGAAAATGAAAGACACATGAGTGTTGGAGCAGCACGCGCATTTTTCGGCCTCATAATTTCGAGCAGATTCCCTCCTCCTTCGGCAGATCAAAGGTGACCTCTGTATTGTCCAATTGGCAGTTCCTACCTTGATTTGCATAGTAATTCTCTGGCAAGCTGGAATTCTGGGGCATCTACGTTCCTTGATTAACAACAGGCAACATAGTTTGCTCGAGTTCTAGCTTATTTGAGAAATCCATCGCAGAACGCAAAATGACAAGGCGAATGGAGATAGCTGGGCAAAAGTAAACATGGTGATTAATGGCCATGATAGCACATTTTTTGCTTTCATGTTGCTGCTGCCAT
The DNA here is from genome assembly GCF_015220715.1 of Pygocentrus nattereri. NCBI lineage: Eukaryota > Metazoa > Chordata > Actinopteri > Characiformes > Serrasalmidae > Pygocentrus > Pygocentrus nattereri. The sequence continues at coordinate 38,169,082 of NC_051229.1, forward strand.
GTAACAGCAGTGGGAAAGCTGTGATCAGTAGGTTCACTTTCTCACATGCTGTGGATGCCTGTCAGTGAGTTTGTTTACAGCTCTCTCCCATTTAGTGGATTCAGGTTTCCATCTATCTTCGAGTCATCAATGGCCTCAAATTGCTCCCAGAGACATGGCACCTAATGGCTCAGAAATGCCACTTAGCACTGGTTCCCACCATTGTGAGCCCACGTGACTAGCCGGGGAAATGAGCCCGTTCTCATAGTTGCCATTCTGGTGAGATTAATTGTGATCATTTTGCTAAAAGTGGGCATTGCTAGTTGTCAGCAGTTGATCACAACTGCAAAATTCAAATTGCTTGAGAATTACCCGAGGAAAACTGCCCCCAGTCCATTTGGGCAGGTCTGCAATCATTCTCAGCTGGTTTTCTGTCATGGTGAAGAAGGATTAGCCAGTTCCTTTAGTGTATTCATACCATAACCCAATTGTCTGTGATTTTTTTTTAAATGCAAAAACAAATCAGAATGGAAAAAGCCTGAAATGTGAAAAAACATCAAAGTATCGCCAAAAATGTTTTTCACTAGGATGAGGTGGAAGAGTTAGAATATCCCTAAAGCCAAAATGTGAAAACGAGTGATGGAAAAAACTTTTTTGGAATTAAAGGTGACATATCAACCCATAAGTCGCATAGTTCCTACAGCACAGAACTTTACGAAGATTGTTTTCAACATTCTGAAATGCCTGATCAAAGCTGGGTGGAAAAATGGCTCTGTGTGATGAGCTCCAGAGCTGTCTGGTGTGTTTGCGTTCCCAGATGTGAGGTGGACACTGCCGGAGGGCACTGAGATTTCAGCCCTCATTAGGTGCCCATTGTTTGTCCTGCCAGGCGTCTCTGAGCTGCAAACAGCACAGCCAGAAGACAGCAAACAGCTGTAAAGATGATTCTACTTAAAGCAAAAACCAAGTTAAATTTCTCTATCTTGTTGGTTTTGATGCAGGCCCTAATCATAGTAGCCTGAATCATCTAAAGTGTCTTCGTATAACTGTAGTGGATGGAAACACAGCTTACACTATATTTCCTAAAGTATTCGCTCGTCTGGCTTCACATACATATGAACTTGAGTGACATCCCATTCTTAATCCATAGGGTTTAATATGATGTCGGCCCACCCTTTGCATCTATAACAGCTTCCATTCTTCTGGGAAGGCTTTCCACAAGGGTTAGGAGTGTGTTTATGGGAATTTTTGACCGTTCTTCCAGAAGCGCATTTGTGAGGTCAGACACTGATGTTGGACGAGAAGGCCTGGCTCACAGTCTTCACTCTAATTCACCCCAAAGGTGTTCTATTGGGTTTAGGTCAGGACTCTGTGTAAGGCTTGAATGCAGCTGCTCAGCCATGGAAACCCATTCCATGAAGCTCTCTACGCTGTTCTTGAGCTGATCTGAAGGCCACATGAAGTTTGGAGGTCTGTAGCGATTGACTCTACAGAAAGTTGCCGACCTCTACGCACTATATGCCTCAGCATCTGCTGACCCTGCTCTGTCATTTTACATGGCTGACCACTTCATGTGCACTGGTGTGCAGTCATGTTGGAACAGGAAGGGGCCGTCCCCAAACTGTTCCCACAAAGTTGGGAGCATGAAATTGTCCAAAATCTCTTGGTGCTGAAGCTTTAAGAGCTCCTTTCACTGGAACTAAGGGGCCGAGCCCAACTCCTGAAAAACAACCCCACACCATGATCCCCCCTCCACCAAACTTTACACTCGGCACAATGCAGTCAGACAAGTACCGTCTCCTGGCAATCGCCAAACCCAGGCTTGTCCATCAGATTCCCAGACGGAGAAGCGTGATTTGTCACTCCAGAGAACACGTCTCCACTGCTTTAGAGTCCAGTGGCGGCGCTTTACGCCACTGCATTCTACGCTTTGCATTGCATTTGGTGATGTAAGGCTTGGATGCAGCTGCTCGGCCATGGAAACCCATTCCATGAAGCTCTCTACGCTGTTCTTGAGCTGATCTGAAGGCCATATGAATTTTGGAGGTCTGTAGTGATTGACTCTGCAGAAAGTCGGTGATCTCTGCACACTATGCCCCTCAGCCTGACCCCGCTCTGTCATTTTACGTGGCCGACCACTTCGTGGCTGAGTTGCTGTCGTTCCCAATCACTTCCACTTTGTTATAATCCCACTGACAGTGGACTGTGGAATATTTAGTAGTGAGGAAATTTCACGACTGGACTTGCTGCACAGGTGGCGTCCGATCACGGTACCACGCTGGAATTCACTGAGCTCCTGAGAGCGACCCATTCTTTCACTAATGTCTGTAGAAGCAGTCTGCAGGCCGAGGGGCTCGGCTTTATACACCTGGAAGTTTCAACATGGAAGTGATTGGAACACCTGAATTTAATGATTTGGATGGGTGAGAGAATACCTTTGGATATATAGTGTATAGTGTCATTCAAAGCAAAGACATCTTAGTCTAAAAGTCAGTTAAAAATCTCAAATGTGTTTCAGATCTGACTGTTAGTCAGTTCAGAAAAATGAGCCCTACATACTCTGTATTCTAACATTGCTTACAGAAATAAATTCACAAAAATGGTGACCTTTATTTCACAGACATTTGGATGTATTTAAAAGGTTATTGCAGTCATTATTGTTATAATAAAATACTGTATATCAAAAAACTAGTTGAATTACTGACACTGTTGATTTACAGTAGAAGGCAGTGTTTCATATTTAAAATTCTGTCATTTTAGAGATTTTTACCATCATTGAAAAAACCATACTCTTGCAAAAGATGGTTCTTCAAGGGTTTTAGTAAAGATTGTGGTTCTATATAAAACCATTAGCACTCAAAGAACCATTTGTTTGCTTAAAGGGTTCTCTGCCTGGAGCAACAATTCTTCAGCTTGATGGAGAATGTGTACTATATGGTTCTATATAACACCAATTCTATTGTATACAAGCTTGACATCATAACAATAGAAGAATCCTTTTTGTTGCTCTACAGAACCATATGCAACACATTTTCCATCAATCTGAAGAACGATTTCACCATGCAAAGAACCATTTGAGCATGCAATTAGTTCTTTGAGCATATAGAATCATTGTCTTTACTAAAGAACCCTTGAATAACCTTGTTTTTTGCTGTTAATTATCAGATTTTTTACTGTTTTATAGATTTTTTTTACAGTATAGGTCTTGATCAGTCATGAAGGGCTTATGTGAGCATCCATTAGGAGCTGTCATGTTTTGCAGCTCTTGCGTCTGACAATTATCACGATCGGCATGCATAAACATAATCAGTATGTGGATTTTCTGGTCTCGTTCATTTGTTCTAATCAGCTTTTACCCCCCTTAAACCCTCAGGGACTTCTGCTGCACTCGCAGAACTTCCTGTGAGAACAGAGGGGTCAGCTCCAGTAAAACATGTCAAAACCCCTAAGGCAACTGTGTAGAACAATGTGCGTATGACTAAAATCATAACAAATCCGCTTCAGATTTCATGCTGGTTTAGAAACGCACGTAATTCACAGAGTGTCATAATAACCGTTACGAAGACCTAATCAATCTTAATGAAAGCCCAAAGGCTTTGAGAATCGAAGCTTGCTATTTTCAGGCCAATACAGCCAAAAGGAGTGAAAAGAACATCTAACACACCTTGTTATCTGTCACAAAACCTGATATGTTTAGCTGATAAGCTTTAAACAGCTGGAGAAGGTAGGAGGCATCAGCTGAAATCATCGTGTGAGGCAACGTCTGCAGACAGTTGACGCAGCGTTCCTATCTGATAAGAAGCCTGATGGTCCCTCAGCACTCTTGCATCTCGAGAATTTTCCCACATCCCTGTTGGTGTTGCTTTAAGAGCCGATAAAGGTTTTCAAGGGCAGTTCATGCCAAGCAAAGCAACAGGGAGATCAAAAATGCAGGCCAGTAGCCAAGGAACTTTTCGGTGGGCGGAGGATGTGGCGAAGATCCACCCAGAATGCACGAGGGGGCAAGAGACACCTTTTTTTAAAAATCACTCACGGCTCACGCTCCCTAATAGATGGCCATATTGTTTTTTTCCCCCTGACTCTTAAAAAGACTTATTAGCGCAGATGTTTGCACAGCTGCAGCCTTCAGAAGTAGAGCCTGAAACACTCCCTCTCAGCTCCAGAGCATAAAGGATGGGAAGTGCTGGAATAAAACAAATTAGATCACCCTCAGGTTCTTGTGAAATACGAGAGGCTTCTGTCTACAGTGTCTTCAATCATATCAGGTGCTTTCTCAACTTCAATTTGAAGCAGAAAACACTGAGAGGCTCCGACATCTGATAGGTCATTATCTCGAGGATGTAGCCAGCAAGTTTAGACAACTGACATGAACGTTCTCACGAGCCAACCCTGATGGAACCGGAATATGCACATTCCTGTTTGCTATTGATGATGACCATGTCACCCTGGATTCCATATTTCTTTTAATCCCATCTACTCAAATCCCAGGTCGTTCAAGAAAAAATAATTAGACGCATTCATCTACAGAATTAGGCCTTTAGCTCTAAATCTTTTGCTTTTGCAGCCTTAAAAACAGTGAAAGTCCAGACATGAGTCACTTTCCAAAGTGCACCTGTGACACCATCTTATTGGGATTCGTTGTTTGAAATAATTTTGACAGCTGTTTGCGATGCTATTAACTTGTATTGACATTAAACAAGGCCACATCTGCTCTGTCCATATTTTTGCATCCCACAAATATAACTCACGTAATTGAAGAGAGGTTGGCCAAAGTCCATGTCATATACCGTTTGCCCCTCTTGTGCAGACCCAGAACTCCTAGCATGTGAAATATTATGGCCCAAAGGCACTTGCTGGTCAACAATCCAGTAATATTATTCCTGGTTGTGTAAACAGCGAACAGGCAATGAGGCAAAATTGTGGAAAGCAATTAAACAGGAAAAGCACTGATCATTGATGTTGATGACACAACTGCTTTCAGGTGGAAGTGAGATAAGTGTCGCTGAGGACATGTTTGAGAGCATCCCTGCCCGTTTTGACATGACTACAGGACGATACGTCTGCAGAAAAGGCTACATCCTTAAGGTCAACATCAGGATAAACAGGGATAAAACCTTCACCAACGTCACATTGCATTTCGGCCCTCTTCGTCTGAGAATTACCGGCCACTGGCATGAGTTGTGTCCAGACTTTTTGGAATTCCATCTTTCACTTTGGGGGGAATGGTATCAGATGGGACTAGATCTCCACTTTCCCAAGAGAACCTGGCCAAACCCAGCTCAGAGTTGAGGTATCCATGCAATCCAATTAGAGATACCTCCCCCCAGTCTGAGGAATTAATGGCTGACGTAGAGAAATTCCGATACTCAAAGGAAAAAATGTTTGTGTGAAAAACTCATGCAGCGCTCTCTGTGTGCCTGAGTTCACTGATGATTTAGTCTGGCTGGTGGGATGCCTGGCCACTTCATCATCAGACTCCTTTTCGTCTTTGCCAGCAGAGACAGAATGGGGCTCTATCTATCTAGACAGTATTCACACTTCAACGTACATTACTGTCCAACATGTTTCCCAACGCAAGGCAGCTCTCCAGGTGAAACTGTCTTCAGCTTCAGAATTCGAAAACACACCAATGAATCTTCAGGATCCTGCTGTTAAACGTCTAATGTTTCCCTGTGTGAGTTCACTCGGTTTCGCTGATACACCTTGTACGCAAAGTTAAGTCTTATCCGCTATAATTCCATACCTGCTGATCAATTTCGTGTGAACATTGGTGACGTGTACTGCCCTTCAATGTAAGACAAAATGTTTCCATATTTTGCCATGAAGAAGAATCTCTTGGCTGAAAGTCCTTGTTTGATGCACTCACTTGTGATTTATATCCTGGGATTAAAATAAATCCCTATAAAGGCCTTGCAGAATTCCAAGACTGACTAGCATTCTTCTACAGTCAACATCTTCTTCTGCTCATATTCCTTTTTCCTGCACATGATGGATTATTCTCTCCCATTCTCTTTCTCTCAGTTTGTCTCCCCTGCTGTCCCCACCTTTCCATCCTACCCATCCTCAACACTACTGAGCTGTGAGGTTAAGCTTATCAGATCTGAAAGCACCTGGGATTAACAGTAAAGCCAAGCATGATGAAGCAGCAGCTATGTGATCCTAATCTCAACCAAGATTCAGTGATAAATTATGGTGGACAACTGTTGCTTTCTTATCTATGTCTAACTGAAAGGGAAATGATTTAATGTGTGTGGTGTTGATGTGTTACTCAGTGGTCTGGCGGACTCACCACAGTATTGTTCAATACAGCCATCACAATTTATGTAAAAATATCAGATGTTTATAATATCACAAGTGGTCAGCGTAGGGGTCTCCTTTAGCAGCTGTAGCCAGTCAGCAGCCTGTCCATGTTGTCCACCCTCACACACATACACACACACACACACACAAACAGAAACACACACACTTACACACTAACAGCAGGCCATGTAGTGAACAGAGTGAAGGACACAGCACCTCCCCACGTGTTCAGCCCAACACCACATGTGTAATATAAATGTGAACAGAGTGAAGCACTGAAAATGGGTTATTTTATATGTTCTTTACAGAAAATGAGCAACGGACAAGAATCTGAGGGTAAAATAATAATAAATCATAATTTTTAAAAGCTAGACTGAAACCTCCAGCACCTGGCATGATCTTGAGTTTCTGTTGTCTAGACATTAATAGAGACGGCCCACAATAAAACTATTTGAAAGGGTTAACTTTCCTTTGGCCTGTCTCTTCCCCGGTGACTAATATGTATTAATAAAATCAGACACTGCTGAGGGTGCAAGGGTGTCTGCCCTTTGTGCAAACTTACAGGCTGTTAATAACTATTGTTCCTCTTTTATTCTGCAAACCACTTGCACTTTTGACTTACTGGATTTTGATGTTGAACTGAGCACATCCAGAGATGGAGAAAAACTACTCCATGTATGGACCAGCAGGTTATGACATATGTTAGAATGTGGTCGGGCCCTTCCTGGCTGCCTGCGTGCACGTGGGACGGGCTCTCTGTGTTTATAAAGAGGGGACTGCTCCTTCTTCTGTGTGCTTTATGAATAAAACTCTCATCTCTCTACGAGAGTGTTGTTCATTATTGCATCGAGAGCTCTCTCTGTCTTGGGACTTAGTAGGATTGCCGAGCTGGTTTATCGCTTCATTCTCTGGTTTCTGAGGGAGAGCACTGTTCTAGGAGACCCTTCCTAACACTATTATTGTTGATTATTGTCACTATTTCTTTTTTCTTCAACTTCATAATTGGCATATTAGCTCCTTAGCTGTTTCTGAGTAAGTTTTATAAACATATGACTGCAGCTGAATCCTGCATTAATATGCTTAGTTATTTATGCAACATAACATCAGAGGGAGTGTGTTGTCACGAAATAACCTCTACTGCTTTAATACAGCAGTTAAATAAATACAGTAAGAAATGAATAAACTGGTCGTGAACGCGGCTTTAATATGTTTTAATGTTCAGCTCCTTCCTCCTAATTATAGCTCCTTAACGAGCAGCTTGTTGCTATGTCAGAGTAACGAGCTCCGTCCACTCACTGCACAGCTGGTAGTTTGTTCTCCAGCTCCTTACACTAAATTCCCAAACTGTCGTCTCCACTGAGCAGCTTTTGTTTTTTATTGGCTCAGTTTTACGGCTCAGTCTGATTTGGTCCGACTCTGAAGACACATTTGGAGAATGGTGTTGGGTTCATTTCTGGCTGATTCCAGGTTGTTTAGCTGTTCTTCTGTCACAGCTGCCGACTGAAAAGCTGCTCAGTGGTGACGACAGTTTGGGAATTTAGTGTCGTCTCATCTGTTGGTCAGATGTGATATTAAAAGTGTCTGTTTTCTGTTTGTGGCAAAGTAAGAAGTAAAAACATTCAAGCGGCTTGAGCATCTCCTACAACGGCGTTTCAGCAGAGTTTTGCAGTGTTTGTGAAAAACCTGTGATGTTATGGTGAAATAGCAACATAGTTAGAACATCTCTCAACCAATCAGCTTGCATGGCCAGAGCTAAATATTGCATAACAGCAAAGAATTGTTAAGTAAACATGAAAACAATGGTTATTTTGCTCGGCACTTGTAACCTACTGTTATTAAAGTCGACCGCTTTGCCGATTTTTTGCGAATACAGTTAATATAAATGAATGATTAAACATTGGTGTATTACATAATATTATATGTTATCAGCATTTTATAAAGGCTGTTGTGCTTAACAACGGCACTTAAATGTGGGTCCACACTTATGTTTTTACTCAGAGCTACATAACGTATTAATGTCATAGTGGTTACCAAGTAATTTATAGTGGCTAAAGAGTAATAAACTCAATAATTATTAAATAAATAATTCAATAATCACCATCACTGTACAATGAAAAGGATGGCTGGTCCACTCCAGGTAAGGGAGGAGGAGCTGCCGCAGGTGGGGGCAAGTATCATCACTTGTTCACAAGTGACGGGAAGAGGGATGGTGAGATCGGCAGTAATGTGGTCATTGTACCGTAGTAGTGTACCACTGTAGTGGTGAAGAAGGAGCTGAGCCATAAGATATATAAAATGTGTGTGTGTGTGTGTGTGTGTGTGTGTGTGTGTGTGTGTGTGTGTGTGTGTGTGCGCGCTTAAGAAAACCTATTTTGGTTTATTTATTACATGTAATTAGTTTGTATTATTAATTAAAGGACCATATTTAACAATTGAATTAAATGTAAAATATTTTATTCTGATAAGTAAAAAGGGTTAAAAACAGAGCTGATCAACAAACAGATAAACAAAATTCGGGTCCAAGCCCCCATGAGCGTTGCCAATGGTGATGCCAGTGGCAAGATAAAACTCCCGAAGAGTAAGAAACACTGAGAGGAACCAAGATTCCAAAGGGAAACCCATCCTCCTCTGGTCCACACCAGATAGCAAACAATAACACAAGAGCAAAATGAACACAGAGTAAGGTCAACAGTAGTATAGAATATCAAAATATCGAAAAGCAATAAAGCAGGTAATATATAGCTAAGTTATAGTTTGAGTCAGCATCAGGAGGGTCAGCTCATGCAGGTGAGGTTTGTCCAGCGTTGTACAAGAGGGAGGCTCCATGGTGGCCAAATTGGTCCAGGAGACCTGCGAGCAGTGGGCACCTGGTCAAGGCAGATGAAGCCACAGCATCAAGCCAAGAAATAAACAGTTATCTCTCTACTGGTTCTGGCTCAGCAAAAAATGTGCTGAATGTTGTTTCACATCCAAACTGTGTCCCATTCACTCATCTCAGAGTGTCAGTCTGGAGTTCAGTAAATTTTACAATCATTCATGCTGTCAGCAGCAGCTGGTTTAAGGGAATTCTCATCTTTAAAAGACTATAATTAACAACTGAATTGAATGTAAAATACTGAAGCTCCAGCCCGCAAGACTCTGAGCCCCTCTGAGGTGCACCACCAGTGGGGCTAGTGAACACACAGGCCAAGCTAGCTGGCTGATATGCTAAAAGCTAAACCAAGGCTAAAGGTTTTCATTAGCCTGACAGAATAACGGATCCTTCCACATGGCTCTCTAATATTGAGCCCCTCAACAGCCTGGACTGATATTAACTCAGACCGTACTTGACAACACAGTAGGAGGTGAGTGATTACCGACACTTCCCTGCCTCACACATTCAGCTAAAAGGACTACGCTAGCATGTTTCACATTGTGTGTTTACTGTTAACTGGCATATTTGTGGGGTTACAGCTGAAACTAATACCTCAGAAAGACTTCCAACAGTATTATCACCCACTGCTGCTGCCATTTCGATAAACATTGGCATTACAGATTATGATATGAGTGTTTTTACATTAAACAATGTAAAGCAGGTCATGTGAACAGAAGCAAGGTAGCCATACAGTTTAATTTAATTATGTTTTAATTTTACCTCTTTTTAACCAACCCTGACTCACAATAGTGTTTGAAAGGTGCACATTTAGTATTTTATGGGTTTTTCGTGCAGTAAGGTGACATGGTGGGTGGCGCTGTCTCCTCAGCGGAAGAAGGGCCCGGGTTGCCCCGACTGGGCAACCAGGGTCCTTTCTGTGTGGAGTTTGCATGCCCCCCCCCCCCCCCCCAGTATCACTGTCAGAACAGCTGGAGTGGTACGATGCCATCTCTGCCTTCTAGTCCAGACACTTTCGCACGCTTGGGCACTGTTTTCTGCCCCAGTCAGGACCACTTATGGGAAACGCAGGCCCATGTTCCAAATGCTCGGAAATGACTTTACATATGGCTTTATGAAAACAGTTTCTGCCTTGTGCACTTGCATCAGTGCTGAAACCCAAAATCCTGTTGTCTTCATCTCCTCATTCGCTTCACAATAATGATTGGATTGCCCCAGTCACGCCTGCAGAACTCTGGCCAAGATGGACCACACACATGCAGCCAGCATACACACACACACACACATCACTCACCGTGTTGCCAAGACATCTGCTCAGCCTTTCTTCCACCCAGAGTTTTCTTTTCTACATCTACAACAACACTATGAAAAACACACAAATAAAAATTTGTGTGGAGGTGAATGCAAACAGAGAGACAAGACTGCAGTGACTAACAATGACCACACGGTGGAACGTGTGAGCTGGTAAACAAGCAAAAAATATCTGTCCCTCTACAAGCTCAGGAAGGCCTCTGAGGAACCAGCTTTACTTATCCAGGCCCCAGCTTTGGCCTACAGTGCACACTGAGCTGCTCAGATACACAAGGACCAAATGAGCAAAGCTCTCCATTCACTTCCATTCATTTCAGGGTGTCTTTGATCTAAAAATAGGGGCACATTTAAGAGGTATTATATCACAGTATGCTCCTGTCCTCTTCTACAGAGACTCTCTGTCATTTGACATCACTCACAATCACCAAAGCTTCAAAATTAACATTTTTCTCAAGGAGTATAGAAAGTGATGCTATAACGTTGTACATCACACCGTGAAGAAAAGGAGGAGCTCCTCAAAAATGTTAAGCATGGAGTGGGTTTGCAGTATAATAACAATAATAGTAATAACAGTACATAGGGTAAACAATAATTCATAATCATGTCAATTTCATTGAAGTTCTATGTTTGATGCTGTTTATAACTCTGAAACCAAGTAAGCAATAGAAAGAGGCATCATTTGTATGACCTTATTATAACCTTGAATTTTTAGTGTTGTTTATGTATTTTTATTATTTTAAAAACTTATTTTTACATTTTGTATTACTTTATTCTTTTTTGTTATTTGCTTTTTTATTACTTTGATTATAACTTCGAGAATTTGACCAGCAAAATACGTTTTTGCAAAACTGATCAAATCTGACTGGCCAAGATAAAATCTGAAATCAGATTGGCTGATGTGTTTGGAGCTTTGCTGAGCTGTACATATATCCAGGTTGCTATAGAAATTCAGGCTGGATCCCAAACAGCTCCCTTCTTCCTATATGGTGCTCTTGGTAAGTTCAAATGTTTCCAAATGGTTCTGTTTGTCCAGAATGGAATCGTAGACATATGAATGAATTCCAAATTGCTATGTTTCCCTAATACACTGACGTGCTAAAAGAGGTCTAGTAGTGGGTCCAAGACAGATGGGACACTCCATTTCCGAAGGTGTGCAGACATTTAACATTCCTCGGTCCACAGTGTCACATGTGTACCATCAAAGAAGGTACTACCACCCACAGTGGGCAGAAAAGTAACCACCCATGGGTGCTTAATGATCATGATTGGTAGCGTCTGGCTAGAACAGACAAGCGACTCTCTCAGAATCACATCTACATTTACTGCAGGGGGCCCAAATGCGTATCCCTCAGGTCAGTGCAGCGTTGTTTAGCTTCCATAGTGTATGGGAGCAGAAGACCCGCCAGAGTGCCTCTGTTAACACCATGACAGCAGACACAGACTCACCTGGGCTTGTGAGATTGCTAACTGGACCCTAGAAGACTGGCAACATGTGGCGTGGTCAGATGAGTCATGGTACCAATCATTTCGCACTGACTGTAGGGCTCATGTGTGGTACAGACCCCATGAAGCCATGGAACCCATTTGCCAACAAGGCACTGGTGGTGGTTCCGTACTGGTGCGGGGTATGTTCTCATGGCTTAGGTTCTCACTTCTTAGGTTCTCACCTAACCATGTCACTGACCGCTACATTTTTGTATTTTCAGCCCTTCGTGGACTTCATGTATCCCCACAATGATGGGATATTACAGAAGGATACACCATGCCATTGGGCTAAAGTCAGTGGTTCGAGGAGCGCTCTGGAAAGTTGATGAATGGTGTGGCCTGCAGGTTTCGCCCAACATGAACCCAGTTGAGCATCCATGGGGTGTGGTGGAGACGTCCATTCACACCCAAGATCCTGCACCCACAAATACCATGGAGCTATGGGTGGCTGTCCAGACAGCATGGCTCAACATCCCTCAAGACGTCTTCTGTCCCCTTGTGGCATCGATGCCACGTCACGTAAAGACTAAACCCAATGCCACTTCCTGTCCCACAACTTTTTGCACGTCAGTGTGTAATTGCTTATAAGCGGCTATAGTGACACTTTATAAAATGACTTTATACTGTCAGGTTTAAAAACATAGTATAATGTCTATTCATGAGAATGCTATAAACGTTATTGTTGCTATGCACTATGACACTCTATAACAAGCTTCTGGCATTACAACAGCCCCAGGCGTGCATCCAGGTCAGCAGGTGCTGGTTTTGGTGGACCAAGCTCTGCTTTAAATTATAACATATATATAATAATTATTTTATATTGAGTGTGAATTTGCTTTGAGTTTGAGTTGTAAAAACTGTAATGCTAGGGTAGCTGGCCACAGGTGACAGGTAGCAACCATAGCTAGTTAGCAGCCAGCTGGTAATAACAGTAAATGGCACCTGCCTTGTTGAAAACTATGTAGTATTGAACTGTGAATTGAATTTCTAAGTTAAATGTCTTTTATCACCAGTTAGATGTGATTATCTCACCTCTCCTAAAGCCTGTAAAGAGCACCTAGAATGCTCTAGAAGGCAATATGTATTGAAATGACATTTCTTTAATATTTAAAAGTACTTTAAAGAAAGTCACTTGACTTAAGGCCTATAATTATCTGGCATAATCATCTATAACATTAGTGTCTAAAATGCTCTTATGAGCAGACATTGTAACCTGACTTTATGAAGTTATACTCTTGCTTTATAAAGTGATCTGCACATAAATACTACCACTCTAAAGCAAATCATACAAGCTCATGACCAGGTTCATAAGGTTTTATGCATTCGATAATGCCTTATGAATACAGATTCCATAGGAAATGTTAACGAATGCCCCTTTAATATATGGTATCCGTAGCCAAGTATCTTCTGATCTACTCACTTTAATAGACGCTTGCATAATGCTTGACAAAACTACAGCCTTACAGTGTTTTTATGCCAACATGTGCTTTCTTTAATTTAAAAAAGGATCCAAATGCACAATAATGATCCCACCAGTCTAAATTAATACGCTGACAAAAGCAGCACAATTCAATGCTGCCGAACTACCCACTTTACCTGAACTCACCCTATTGAAGTTCCTGTACAATGAGAAAAGTGTTTTAGCAGAAGCTTTCAGTGAAATATCTGTGAAAAACTGTCCATTGTGAGGGGGAAAAAAACAGGGTTGATGATGCTGTGAGCAGATGTTAACAGGGTCACTGTAGGCCAAACAATGCTGTTGAACACTGTGCTGAATGTATGGACACTAAAAGCTGAACTATAAGCTACTTTGCCATGGACCGTGTTCTTTACACAGCCTCGGCAGAGCTGCATGCCCAGCTGCGCTGAGCGCACAACCCGTGCCAGCGCCGTGATTGGAGCCTCTGCTCCACGTGCCAAGAATTACAAACGGCCGGAATGCGAGTGCTGGAATGGCCCAGTTTCGCTCCATTCCTCACAGAGTGACCATAAAAGGCTGAGGACCGTTTCGGTGCAGGCAGCAGGGAAGGAGCAGTTCAGGGCTGTCACTAGTGTACGAAAGCAGCTCAGACGCAAAGACTAGACTGAGGTGGAGGTGGTTCAGTAGCCCAAAATCCTTCAAAAGGGGTCTTTACTTCAATAAAGTAAAGAAAATAGAAGCAACTACAAAGGTAAAAGTGTATCAAAGGCTAACGTACCCTATATAACTGCAGTACGCCTCCTTACTAGGCCTTTATCCTCCATAGGAGCTGAAATTAGGCACCATTGTTCTCTTTTTGAGATCATTGTGGTCTAAAACTAACTTTAAACATTTCTGAGCAAGGCAAGCAGTCCAGAAGTTGAACCAGCACTGCAGAATGAAATTAAAGCCAAAAAAACTATGGTAATGCTTAATGGTAGGGCATTGTTCATAAAGCTAAATGACACCTACATAAACGAGCATATTCACACAGTGACCCTCTCACACTTACCAATTAAGAAACTAAGAAATTCAATTGCTAAGAAACTAAGAAACTAAAAACATGAAACTAAATTGCACTTGAGTTGCGTAACATCCGGCAACTCAGCCACAACAGTTGCAAGCGTCTGAACTAATGTCAGCTATGGTGTATCAAACAAAACGAGCTGCTAATTTGGCAAATTAGTGGAGTAACTGAATGTGTTATTTTTGATTTGCGTGTGTGTTATTTTTTAATTTATATTGCATGCAACTCACAACATGCAACTAGTTGCATGAAAGTTCCAACTGTACGTTGTGTGGTGACTTTTTGGGTGAAATGGCTTAGCAGGTTATAGCAACATACTTTATATCTTAATGTATATCACTGTGCCGTAATGCTGGCATAACTAATATCTTATAAATGATGAAATGAAACTCATCCACAGAGAATGCTTGCATTGGCTCAACCAAGTTAATATGCCAAGCTAAGTTATATACCTTTAGTAGGTGTCATGTATCCTTATGAACACTGACCTACAGCAAATGTGTTACCAAAGGAATTAAATATGAAGGCCAACATCTCAAAACAATATCAGGCAGCATGTTCATAACAAACATAGCTTTCTGTGAGGGAGCTTTTAGAGGTGGACGTCTGGTTCCTATCACCACCACTGTGAACAACTCTGGCTCTATACGTTTCTTTAGAATTAAGAACCACTTTGAATGGCTTGTTTATGTATTAACCATTTAATTATGCAGAAAATGACGTAGACAGTACAGTTAAGTTTAGACCTAAACAGATCATACTCCACATATTCATATTTTTGTATATTTTTGGATTTATTTCCTCTAATTAAGTTCTACTGTGGTCATTCTCCATTTTTGTTGGTATTTGTTTATCTGAGCCTCACCAAAGCATTTCACTGTACAAATGACCCTCATTCGCTTTGCATTTGGCCACAAGATCATTAGTGAGGTCAGGTGCTGATGTTGGATGGTCAGTTCTGGGTCACTCCAACTCATACCGAAGGTCCTGGATGGAGCTCCATCACTCCAGAGAGTTCCACTGCTCCACAGCCCAATGCTGGGGGGCTTTATATCCCTCTAGCCCACGCTTGGCATTGGGCATGATGAACTTAGGCTCATGAGCAGCTGATCCATATTGTCCAGTTCTCTTGGTCAGTGCTTTTATATGAAGATTATAAGTTTAATTTAATACGTTTAAGTTTATTAAGTTGAGTTCACGATAAAATAGCTGAATTCACTCATTAGAAGGGCTGTCTAGACACTTTTGGACATTTCTGAAACAGTATTGGACATACTGGATGTATGTGTTTGGTATTTTATTCAGAATACATGGTTTTCTGTTTGAACAGGATCTTTTACTGAGACAATAGCTCCCCCTATGTGCACACATATGCAAATAACTGTGTTTTGCCCCTTATATTTGCAGCTGAACAGCCCACCAGACCAAAAGGGTTATACAATTTAGATGATAACTCAAACAAATGTTAGTAATTAGACATATATCAGAAATGTCTTTTCAAAATAAATGTTCTAAATAAATCTCATTAGAAAGAGTGTAAAGAACCATGCAGCCAATATTGCCCAGATTTATTAATAAACAAACATACAGCATTAAATAAGTACAGGGACAATAAATGGCATAATAATAATGTGCGTATGTGCAAAAAGTTCAGTGCATTTATATATATATATATAAAATACATAATGAAAAAAATACATCACAGATTAAAAAGCAGGGCACTCTTAATTCTCAATTTCACCAATTTTTTAAAAATGCCTTGATGATTAAATCATTGGGATGCCAACAAAGTTATTGATTTGATGTGAACGCGATTCACTGTGAAGAAGAAACTCAGATGTCTTTACAGTGGTGGTGATAGGAACCAGGGGTCACCATGACTACAACACAAATATAGACATTGTATTTACCATCCAGAACCACCAGAGAACCTACACGAGTCTTCTGAGCTTATATGGAACGCTGATGATGGGAAAATAGTGGAAAATCTGAAATAATAAGATAATTTTGCCTTTTAACACCCTGCATGTATGTGTACCTCCATTATGAGTGGGTTTTAAGGCCAAAGTCTTCATAAAAAATGTCTCCATTTCATGTAGGAACTTTCTGTGAAGGAGCTTTTAGAGTTGGACGACTGGTTCCTATCACCACCACTGTGAACAGTTCTGATTCTAGAACAGAGCATTTCACAGCAAACCGCTGTTTACATCTCAAACATTGAAATATGCAGAAATTGTGAAGGTTCCTCCTGCTCAGGTTAACATCCTTCTAATCTGCCTGAGCTTGTCCTGTAGGAGCTCTTTAAACCTGTCCGTCATGAGGAAGTAGAAGATGGGGTTTACCGCGCTGTGGGCGAAGGCCACTGGCCGTGTCACTATGTACACCACTTCAATGTAGACTTTGGAGCACAGAGAAAGCGTTGCTTCTGAGAGCTGCGACGCTATTCGCACATTCCTCATCACGTGGAGGGGCGTGTAGAGCACCAGAAACATGATAGCGGCAGCCCTCACGATCTTCAGGGGCCTCTGAAAGGAGGTACCTAACACCTGCTCCTGCGTCAGGAGCAGAGAAACCATCTTCAAAGAAGACAGGAACAAGGCCAGAAGAGGTATCACGTATCCAGTGACGGTGAGCACCAGGCTGTAGATCAGAGTGCCTTTGGTCTCAGAGAGGCTTCCAAAGTCATTACACTTGGTCCATTCACTGAGCTCCAAGTCCTGTATGACGAAGGCTATGAGTGGTATTACCTGAATGTTGACCCAGACCCAGGTAAGGAGGCTGACCAAGAGGGAGCCCTTGCAGGTCAGCAAGAAATGGTTGCGCAGCGGGTGCCGTATGACCAAAAGGCGATCCACGCTCACCCACACCATGAAGAGGATGCTGGAGTACAGGTTGACGTGGAGGATGTAGCGGTTAGCCACACAGAGGGCGGGAATGATCTTGCTCAGGCCGTGGGCGTAGGTGTAGGACAGGTGGGGTAAGGTGCACAGGAAGATGAGGTCCGACAGAGCCAGGTTAAACAGGTACACGTTGGTGGACTTCCATGAAGGGAGGCAGAAGATGTAGCCCAAGATCACCAGCAGGTTGCTGACAGAGCCGATGGCAAACTCCAACGCGTACATTGGAGAGAGGTAGTACTTCCAGAGCTGAGGGATGACATCAGTGCAGTTGGACGCCTGTAGTGCATATACAGTTTATCAGTGGACATCTGGACATCTAATCAATGTGTTTTCTGAATCTAACACCCTGATTAAAGGGCAATCCCACCCATGTTTCCCAAAATTTCAATTGAGCTTCAATTGTTCAGCCATTCAGAGTCGTTTGAGAGATTACAGTGGTGGTGATAGGAATCAGGGGTCGCCATGTCCACAACACAAATATAACCACTTTATTTACTATGCAAAAGCACCAGTGAACCTATACAAGTCTTCTGAGTTCTATATGGAATGTTGATGGTAGGAAAATAGCAGGAAATCTGAAATTTTATTTTTTGGGGGACTATTTTGTCTCACTTTGCCCTTAAAGTATGTATTCCTCCACCAAAAAGTACATATTAGGCCAAAGCATTCTCACAACTATTGTAAAACAATACTGTGTAGCAAATTCATAACCATTTTACGCAACTACTGTCCGTGAAGAAGCTTTTAGAGGTGGAAGTTTAGAGGTTCCTTTCACCACCACTGTAACCACTCTGAATGACTTTGTTTACATTTTACCTGTTTAATTATGACTTTTAAAAATGTCATAATTTGTTGAAATGTCAATGTTTAAAAAAGGTGGAATTCCCCTTTATCCTCCTTATCAATGGTTGCATGGTCCTGGTTAAATAACAGAATTATTATAGCAGGTCAGAGGCTGATATAGGCAAAATGTAAATAAAAACCAAATGCAATGATATGCAAATCATTTAAACCCTATATTTAATTGAAAATAGTACAAAGACAGCATATCAGATGCTGAAACAGATCATTTTTATTTTTTTTATTTTTTTTAATATATGCCCATTTTGAATTTGATGCCAAAAAAGTTGGGATGGGGGCAACAAAAGGCTAGTAAAGTTGTGTAATGCTAAAAAAAATAAAATAAAAACATCTATTGGTTGATTGGCAGCAGGTCAGTACCATGATTGGGCTCATAGGCTCAGAAACACTTCTGAAAATTACTGCCATTGTAAATCCACAAAGGCAAGTTAAAACTCTAAAAAACAAATAAGAAACCAGATATAAACAGGATCCAGAAATGCTGCCACTTTCTCTGGGCCTGAGCTCAATTCAAATGGACTGAGGGGAAGTGGAAAAGTGTCCTGTGGTCCAACGAATCAACATTTTTAATTCTTTATTGTCACGATTGGCCCCTCCCAGTCCTGTCCATGTGTTCATGTTTTGGTTTAGCCCCTGTGCATTTGTTTTGGTTTAGCCCCCTCGTTTCATGACTCCGCCCCTGATTGTCTCCACCTCTTTTCCACTTGTCCCTCATTTTCCCTGTGTATTTAAGCCCTGTGCTTGCCCTTTGTTTTCGCTGGTCTTTGTGCTGATCTTTGGCTCTGTTGTTGGTGTTTTCTGCTGTGGTGTTTGGTCTGTTGCATTCTGGTTTGTCATGTCTGCCCCCGATCTATCCGTATTGGCTCTATGACCCTGGACCGTATGACCCTTATTTTGGATTTGCCCTTAATACATCTCACTTCTCAGCACGTGCGTCCGCCTCCTCGCTCCACGTCACATTTATGGAAATCATGGACACTGTCCTCTGGCTAAAGACCACTCAGCTTATCAGCACACAGTTCAAGTCAGTATTCTGATGGTTTAGGGGGGCATTAGTGAACATGGCATGGGTGACGTGCGCATCTGTGAAGACATCATTAAAGCTGAACAATATTTACATGTTTTGGCAACATAAGCTGCCATCCAAACGTCTTTTTGAGGGAAGGCCTTGATTATTTCAGCAATGTAAAACCACATTCTGCATGTATTACAGCAGCATTGCTCCATATTAAGAGTCTGGGTGCTAAACTGACCTGCCTGTAGTCCAGACCTGTCACCACTGAAATATATGTGACATTATGAAATGAAAAATCTGACAAATGAGACCCTGAAACCTTTCAGAGCAGAAAACATTTCACTTTCAGAATTATAGCAGTTTCCCAAATGCTTAAAGAGTGCTGTTAAAAGAAGGAGGTGATGAAACACAGCGGTAAACAGGCCCCCGTCCCAACTTTTTTGGAATGTGTTGCTGCCATCAAATTCAAAATATGCATATATTTTTCAAAAAACAAAATTTCTCACTTTTGGCATTTGATATGTAGTATTTCATGTAAGTCTTTCAGTACTTAATGTAAGTATTTCAAATAAATAGAGGGTTTAAATGATTTTTAATAGCAGTGTCTCAACATTTTTGAAAATGTGTGTGTGTGTGTGTCTTGGGTGAGAAAGGAACTACAAAAATAATTCATGTGGTTTACCAGGTTTCTTTTGTACAACTTTAGCCCATATGAGTCAGCCTGTGACTTGCTATGATAGCTCACTCGTGTGTGTGTCTGTGTGTTTATATATGCATTATATATGTGTGTGTGTATATATATATATATATATATATACATACAGTCAAGTCCATCAGGTCTATCTGCATGTGTGCATCTCCACAGTATATTTGAAATGAAGCAGTCAAGATGTGACTGAAGTGCAAACTTCCTGCTTTAATTTAAGGGATTAAACAAACAGCATTGCAGTAACTATTTATGCATCACAGCTCATTTTTTACAAAGTCCCCCATAGTTTTACATAAAAGGCTCAAATGTAATCAGACAGTTGACTGATAAGCAGTTCCACAGGCAGGTGTGGCCTGTTTCCTCATTATTTCATGATAAGTAGAAAAAGGCATTGATTATAAGGGCTGAATATGTAACTGGTAGCTGTTCAGGGAATTGTCAATATGCTGTCCAAAGAGGCGTTGATGCAAGTGAAGAGGGTCATCATTAAGTTGAATAAACAAAACAAATCTATTAGAAAGCTCGCAGAAACATTAGGAGAGGTCAAATCAACAATCTGGAACATTCCTAAAAAGAAGGAATGCTCAGCAACAACAAAAGACCTTGAAGACCACTGATGGCAACTAAAGTGGGTGATCGCAGAATTCTTTCCATGGTGAAGAAAAACCCATCTATAACATCTTGTCAAGTCAAGGACACTGAAGAACAGAACGGTTTGCTAGAAAACATCTAAAAAAAGCCCAAAAAGACTTTTTGGACAGATGAAACCACGATAAACTTGTATCAGAATGATGGGAAGAGAAAAGCATGGAGAGAAAAAAGAAGGGCTCATAATCTAAAGTACAGTGGTGGATCAGTAAAAGTAGAAGTTCCTCCCTTTAGACCTCCACTTGAGTAAAAGTACTAAAGTATTTCCCTACAAATGTACTTAAGTATAAAGTAAAAGTACTAAAAGAGTAATTCTGGCTCTGATGTCCTGTTATCATTTTTATAACCAGACTGGCTTCATGAACTCATTTCAGGTGAAAGTCCTCCAGCGTCTCTCTTGGTAAACCAGTCTTTTAATAGAAGGTCATTAATTAGTGACGCTGACGTCTATTAAAATGATCAGAAGCACAAAACACTGAAGGTAAACAGTTTCCATCAGGGAGAACCGAGTGGCTCTGAAATCACTTTTTACACACAAGCAAAGTTTCAGTTTCAGATTTATTTACAACTTAGTTCCAAGTTTAAGTTGAATAAAAACTGGCTTTAAACTCAGGATCACAGATGAGCTCCTTTACTATGTTGATCTGTAGGCGTCTGTTCATAAACATAAACCAGCCCAAACTCATTTACTATAAAATGAAATGGTGTTTGTAGAAATTCAGAAAAAAGCCGCGTCAGTCTCGACTGCATATGTGGACATATTTCTATATTGAGCTCTATTTACACAAAGTTAGGTTAGTTCATCATTTATGTTGAACAGACTCTCCCAAAGTTTTACGCTGCTGCGCTGACGTTGAAACTAACAGGCCAAACAAGCTCTAAACTCTTTTGGGCAGTCGTGGGCTGGAGGTTAGGGAACTGGCCCTGTGACCGGAAGGTTGCCGGTTCGATCCCCAGCGCCTGAGGTGTCCTTGAGCAAGACACCCAACCCCCAATTGCTACCCGTGGATAGGGCTGCCCACCGCTCCGGGCAAGTGTGCTCACTGCCCCCTAGTGTGTGTATTCACTAGTGTGTTTGTGGTGTTTCACTTCATGGATGGGTTAAATGCGGAGGTGGAATTTCCCCGTTTGTGGGATTAAATAAGTATCACTGACCACTGTGTCCTGATTGGTGCTCTTGCTTTGTGGTTCTTTCGTTTTGACATGTGACGTTTTTATACTCACAGAAACCAAAAGGAACGACAGATTTCTCAAAATGTAGCGGAGGAAAAAGTCGGATATTAGACTCTGAAATGTAGTGGAGTGAAAGTAAAATCCCAAAATGGAAAAACTTCAGTGCAGATACCAAAAAACTACTTAAGTACAGTAACCAATTACATTTACTTAGATACTATCCACCACTGCTAAAGAATACATCACCTGTAAAACATGGCACAGACAGTGACCTAAAACATACCGCAAAAGCAAGCCACGAGCTTCCTAAGGCAAACAAATGGAATGTTTTCAAATGGCCGAGTCAAGTGAGCAAGCTTTTCACTAACTGAAGACAAAACTGAAGGCAGAAAGACCCACAAACAAGCAGCAACTGAAGGCACCTGCAGAAAAGGCCTGGCAACGTGTATCAAAGGAGGAAGCTCAACAATAATAAATACATTATATATATTTATATATTGATATATTGATATATTGATAACGACCATGGCTTGTCAGGCCATCACAGCAGTAAAATATTTGCATCAAAGTATTAAAGGTAAAACTAAGAAAATGATAAAATTCAAATAGATATGCAAAATAGCTGTATTTCAGACTGAAGTGTTTGCGTCACTGAAGGTCTATTTTCAAAGCTTTTTTAGTGCCTGACACATTAACCTGAGTCAAAATCTTGTGTCTTGAGTTTAGAAAGTGGTTGCACAACTTAGCGGTCACAGATGAAGTCGTGTGAATGTGAGAGTACTCCTTTTACGCCCTAAATAAATAAATAATCAATTAAAAGCACTGCTTTTTTTATAGATTGTATTAGAAGGATTATCAGTAACATAAGCACAAACAAATATACATACATTACAGTATATAACGGCTTATTCCAACAAGCATGCGTCAGCTGTCAAAGGCTAGTTTAGTCGGTTTTACCCCAGAGAGTGTTATAGCAGCCTTTATAAATGTTTTTGTTGTCATGGAGGGTTTTTATGGCCCTGTTATCAATGCAGCCCTTCAGTAAAGTGTTCCCAAATAAAACATCCATGTATGAATAACTCATGGAAGTGGTTACAAAATGATCAGTATTAATGAGATCTTTCACAATACACGTTTGACTTATTTATAAGTAATAATAAATATGTGCAACTCAATCATTTAGACTATTGATGTTAAGGAAATTAGAGACAAAAAAAGTTTATTATTTTCACTTGTAAAAGCAAGAAAGGTTCATCAAATGGTGAGTTAACAGAATGATAAGAATGTCAAATATAATATATATAGTAATATTTCAAGTTGAAGACGTATTATAAGTCGCAAAAACTGCCACGATTAGGTTTTACCAATTCAAACGAACTGAATTATCCTAATTTATCCTACTGTAAGCTGTGAAGAGTTAATGCTGAGCTGTTCGGATGATGTGAAGGCAGCAGGAACACAACTTAAATGCCTTTCAGTGGTCATAGGAGGCATGGATACAAAAAAAAAAAAAAATCAGATATCATATATCAGATATGAGCAGATTTGAACCATCTTACCATCGTGCTGTTTGATATTTTGTCTTGTGAAGGCTGCTCAGTGAAGTGAAGCTGCATCCAACAAAGCACAGCAGTTAATATTACACAGTTCCTTTATTACACTGTGTGTGTATTTATGCAAAGCCCTTTTCCCAAAGACATTGAATATAATTGTAATCTACCTCTCTCTCTCTCTCTCTCTCTCTCTCTCTCTTGCTCTCTCGTTCTCTCTGTCTCTCGCTGTGTTCTTCCTGGTTACTCTTGTCAGCCCTTTAATCTGAGTGGGAGGCAGATGTTCAAAGCGATGAGTCGTGAATGCTGTTGTCGTACTGGACAATATATACAGAGCACAAAAAAATCCCATTCAACTCAATGATAAAACTCATTAGTGCTGAGAATGATCCACTTCTCAAATAATACCTGCTCAGCAGTGGTCCTGTGGGGGTCCTGACCATTAAAGAAGGTAATGGTATTCAAATGGATTCATCCCATTTCAAAATGATTGAATTCTCTTGTAAATCATTACAGAGCAATGCAGTGAACTGTAAATTGTTAAAATGAGCATAAAGTTTATTATGTAATTCTACAAATTTTCAGGAAAGGCCAGAGCAGACTCGACCTGCTTAGGAGAAAGAGGTCGTTTGGAGTTCAGGCGGTGCTCCTGAGGACCTTTTTCAAAACAGTGGTGGCATCAGTCTCAGCTTCCCAAAGAAATCTGCAGACATGCCTTCAAACTTCAAAGCCTTTCTGAAATAATCCCAAACACATTCAGTGGTGCTGAGGTCTGGACTCTGGGGTGGTCAGGCCATCGTTCAGCTTCTTTGTTTGATGTGTCCGTCTCCTTTTCTCAGTGAGGCTCTTCTTGATCAGCTACACATCCTTTCAGACCCATAGGGCTGAGTGGTCTTCTCACAGTGGAAGGATGGACAGAAACACCTGTGGGTGTTTTCAGATCTGAAGCAGCTTGATTTTCTCCTCTCTCTCAAAGATGAAAGCTTTCAGTGCTGTTTATCTGATGGGGGCAGTTTTGGTGTCTATCAGGTCTTCCAGGTGGTTGTTTCTCTATAGCTTTTAATCAGTTTTTGAACTCCAGTCATGAAAAGTCGCTTCATTTCACTTTCCTTATGTCAGTGGATTATACCTGATCTCCTCACAAATCTCCTTTAGCCAATTTAGGTGCTCATGAGAGAAAAGTGTGTGTGGCAGCTGGGGTGAGTTTTGGTAGGTGTTTTTGTGAGAGTTAAAATCATGAAACAACGAGCAGAAAATTATACAATCAGGATTCTTCTCTCTGTGGTACCTAGGTTGATACAGCTGAGCTGCTATCTCATTGTTTAGGACTTCAGGAGCTGGACCGAAGACCTTATGTATTAGATTAACCATATACATAACTAGGAAGTGAATCGCCCAATCACAGTTTGGTCACAGAGAGTGAATACCAGTCATAGTCTAAGCAGTGTTCTGGTTAGTTGTTAGGAACGTAAAGCAGTGGCGGTGGCTCTATGCAGAACTCTTTACTGAAAGACTCACTGTAAAACTGATACACACAAGCTCAGATACATGATAAAGTCTGTTACAAGATTCAGATAAAACATGTGGAATGTCTTTTACAAGCTTCAAATGTCCATGTTTAATCTAGAAAGGCCAAAAAATTCTTAGGAATCATCGTTAGCTTAGCGCTAACATATAACCAGAAATCCCACACGGGCGCTGACAGAATTTAGCATTACTGTAAAGATGTGTTTTGAAGGCCCAGCTCTAATAGCCACTGTTCCCCACTGATGGGAATACATGAATACTTCTATTTTTCTGTGAACTGTTGCCACAGCAAATTATATTGGCTTCTAGACAAATACGGAAGTGGTCTTATGCTGAGGTCGCATGATACAAACAGATAAGTGTTGGTGTAAATGGTGGTGAAACTCAGCAACTGCTCTCTCAATTGTTGCCACATCTATCTGTATTTCACATACAAGGCTTCTAGATAAATAGAGATGTGGGGACATCACAAGATACAAATGAATAAGTGGCGTAACTCAGACAGCAAGACTGAAAGGCAAGTAATTAGACCTCCATGACCTGATGGTTGAAGGTTGGTGGTCTACATTATTTGTACTTTTCTTTACAAATTCAGCCACAGAAACCATTTATTTCCTTTGAGTATATTACACCTGCCAAAATGTGAATGTTTCACCAAAGATAAAAAAACTCCACCTGTAAAGACTTACTTACACTATATTGCCAAATGTATTCACTCACCAAATCAAATCATTGAATTTAGGTGTTCCAGTCACTTCCATGGCCACAGGTGTATAAAGCCGAGCCCCTCGGCCTGCAGACTGCTTCTACAGACATTAGTGAAAGAATGGGTCGCTCTCAGGAGCTCAGTGAATTCCAGCGTGGTGCCGTGATCGGACGCCACCTGAGCAGCAAGTCCAGTCATGAAATATCCTCACTACTAAATATTCCACAGTCCACTGTCAGTGGGATTATAACAAAGTGGAAGCGATTGGGAACGACAGCAACTCAGCCACGAAGTGGTCGGCCACGTAAAATGACAGAGCGGTCAGCGGATGCTGAGGGGCATAGTGCGCAGAGGTCACCGACTTTCTGCAGAGTCAATCACTACAGACCTCCAAACTTCATGTGGCCTTCAGATCAGCTCAAGAACAGCGTAGAGAGCTTCATGGAATGGGTTTCCATGGCCGAGCAGCTGCATCCAAGCCTTACTCAGAGTCCTGACCTCAACCCAACAGAACACCTTTGGGATGAATTAGAGTGGAGACTGTGAGCCAGACCTTCTTGTCCAACATCAGTGTCAGACCTCACAAATGCGCTTCTGGAAGAACGGTCAGAAATTCCCATAAACACATTCCTAATCCTCGTGGAAAGGCTTCCCAGAAGAGTTGAAGCTGTTATAGATGCAAAGGGTGGGCCGACATCATATTAAACCCTAAGGATTAAGAATGGGATCTTACTAAAGTACTTTTGGCAGTGTAGTGTATCTGAAGTAAAATAGTCATCTTCGCACAAAATACACATTTTACTTTAAAATTTGCTCCTTTATGTGACTCATAAATCTACTCATAAATCTTAGAAGAACACCACCATTCAGTGTAAGGAAAGAAATTCACTTAGCTTTTCTGAGTATCAGAGGAAAAGGGGATTTCTGTAATCTTTGTGTCTCATCACACAGGATCTGTGTTCTGTTTACTTACAATGGAATAAAAAAAAGCCTCTATCAAACATGAAAAGAAGACAAATTTATACAGTTAAGCCCAGAAATATTTGGACAGTGACAAAAGTTTTAGTATTTTAGCTGTTTATGAAACCATATTCAAGATACAGTTGTATATCAACATGAGCTTAAAGTGCAGACTGTCAGCTTTAATCTGAGGGTATTCACATCCCAATTGGAGGAAGGGTTTAGGAATTACGGCTCTTTGATATGTAGCTGCCTCTTTTTCAAGGGTCCAAAGGTAATTGGACAATTATCTTAAAAGCTATGTTGTGGGCTGCATTGGCTATTCCCTCATTAATCCATCATGAATTAGGCAAGTAAAAGGCCTGGAGTTGATTCCAGGTGTGGCATTTGCATTTGGAAGCTGTTGCTGTGAGCCCACAACATGTGGTCAGAGGAGCTCTTAATGGAAATGAAGCAGACCACCATTAGGCTGAAAAAAAGAAGAAACCCATCAGAGAGATAGCAGAAATGTTAGGAGTGGCCAAGTCAGCAGTTTGGTACATTCTGGGGAAAAAAGAGCCCAGAGCTCGGGAAGTCAAAAAGGCATGGACGTCGCACAGAAGACAACAGTGGTGGATGATCAC
Organism: Pygocentrus nattereri; assembly: GCF_015220715.1. Classification (NCBI taxonomy): domain Eukaryota; kingdom Metazoa; phylum Chordata; class Actinopteri; order Characiformes; family Serrasalmidae; genus Pygocentrus; species Pygocentrus nattereri. Next base: position 38,196,187 of record NC_051229.1, read on the forward strand.
AGAATCGTTTCCATGGTGAAAAAAACACCCTTCACAACATCCACCCAAGCTAAGAAAACTCTCCAGGAAGTAGGTGCATCAGTGTTTTAGTCTACCATAAAGAGAAGACTTCATGAGAGCAAATACAGAGGGTTAACCACAAGGTTCAAACCATTAATCAGCCTCAAAAACAGAAAAGCCAGATTAGACTTTACCAAAGAACGTCTAAAGAAGCCTAGAACTTCTGGAGCAGCATTCTCTGGACAGATGAAACTAAGATCAACCTGTACCAGAGTGATGGGAAAAAGAAAGTATGGAGAAGGCTTGGTGCAGATGGACAGTGACCCAAAACTTACTGCGAAAGCAACCCGGGAGTTTTTTAACGCAAAGAAGTGGAGTATTCTGCAATGGCTGAGTCAATCACCAGATCTCAACCCATTCGACCATGTATTTCACTTGCTTAAGACAAAAATTAAGGCAGAAAGACCCACAAACAAGCAACAACTGAAGACAGCTGCAGTGTAATCCCTGGCACAGCATCACAAAGGAGGAAACCCAACGTTTGGTGATGTCCATGAGTTCCAGACTTCAGGCAGTCATTGCCTGCAAAGGATTCTCAACAAAGTATTAAAAATGAACATTTTATTTATGGTAAAGTTAATTTGTCCAATTACTTTTGAGCCCCTGAAATGAGGAGGCTTTGTAGAAAAATGGTTGCAATTCCTAAATATTTCATAGGATATTTTTGTGCAACCCCTTGAATTAAACAAATCCAATGTGGTGGCCTGCAGAGCCCAAATCATGAAGATTGTGTCACTGTCCAAATATTTCTGGGCCTAACTGTATTTGGTGTATCTGCTATGGCCTCCCTCAAGCGTACAACCTGTTTTTGTTGTTGTGTTTGTTTGCGTCCAAGGAGATGTTTCTGAGAAGAATAGATATAAGCATCTGCAATAATCTGCAACCGTCTAAGTGTTGGCCCTATCATCAAGAGATCCTGCAAGCTTGATCCCTAGTGATGCTACAGCCGTCCATAGCCAGGAGTCCAAGAGAGCACGATGAAAAAAAAAGAAGGAGAGCACATCGTCCAAAAAGGATATCAAATGTTTATTTTTTTGGACCATTGGACACATTTCTAGCTTGTCTCAGTCCATTTTAAATGGGCTCAGGCCCAGAGAAGGTGGCAGCATTTCTGGATCCTGTTTATATTTAGTTTCTTCTTTGTATTTAAGAGTTTTAACTTGCATTTGTGGATGCAGTGATGAACTGTTTTCACAGACAGTGGTTTTCACAAGTGTTTCTGAGCCCACGGAGTGATTTCACTACAGAATCATGTTGTTTATGCACTTTACCAGCCTTTTGTTGCCCCCGTCCCAGGTTCTTTTTGAATGGCAACAAACACAAAAAATTGCAACAAATTCAAAATGAGCAAATATAGAAAAAATTAAAAAAAAAAACAATATAATTGAGCAGCCCTACAGAGCATGCGCATATCATTAGCATAGCATAGTCCCTCAGTGTTTTAAATGTTTTATTGTGTATTTAATGTTAATTCAGTATAGAATTATGAACCCAACACGAGAATACAATAGATACAAACAACATGTCAAACGAACAGAACAATCAAACAAAGACCAGTAAAGACAAGGCGCAAACACGGGGCTTATAAAACAGGGATAACGAGGGACAGGTGAAAACGATCGGGGCAGAGTCAACAAACAAGGGCGCTGAACCAAAACAAACACATGGAAGATCCAAAACACAAAGCACATGGACAGGACTGGGAGGGGCCAATCGTGACAATGGCATACAACTTCAATAGACCACAGCCACATGGTGAGCAGACAGAGATGTGTCCCAAGGTCTGAAAATCAGGGCAACATTAAGAAATGTCACTAAATTTGTCACTAAATGTTACTAAACTTACATTAAGTAAATTTTAGTAAGTATTTTTTTTTGTATTTTGATGAAAAATATGTGTACATCTGTTCAGAGCTGTGTGTGCCAGTCATGTAGTGGCTGGCATTTTTTAGTTATTTTTGTTATCAAAATAAGCTTAAATTGTCACGACAGAAACAGTTACAACGAAAACATTTGGTAAACTGCTCATCATCAGATTTCTGCAATTATCTGATCACTAATCATGTTCACACTGATTCCTTAGATCAGATTAAGGTCTATAAATCTGATAAAGAGGCTGGATTTGAGCTCAGTAATGGAGTTGTTTTCAGCGCATGTAAACGTCCTGGAAACAGCGAGCAGTGTTTAACACAGAACACGTGACAAGTACAGCACTTCAGGAGTGATGCTGAAACTGACATGCTTGACGAAATGACGGATTTAAATATTCTTCATCTTCTAGATGATGGTCCTACTGTAAGCCAAAGTGACTCAATGTTAAACAAATAAGCCGCAGCATGACGACTGAGTCATAGGTTTACATCAAGACTTATTCTGTGAGTTTATTGGCTGGTTGTAAAGCAGTAATCTGATTACTGCCTGACGAATGTAAATCCGGAGTTTCCCCATTATCTGGGGAAAATACTATCTTACTGTCCCAAGAGTAAGAAAACACACTAAACCCGTTACTGACACAATCAGATTATTAAGTGTAAACACACTGAACCAGTTACTGACACAATCAGATTATTAAGTGTAAACACACTGAACCCGTTACTGACACAATCAGATTATTAAGTGTAAACACACTGAACCAGTTACTGACACAATCAGATTATTAAGTGTAAACACACTGAACCAGTTACTGACACAATCAGATTATTAAGTGTAAACACACTGAACCAGTTACTGAGAAAGTCTGATTTTCTGCAGTTATCAGATTATTAAGTGCATATAAACACACTGCCTGTTTTGATAGTGATGAAATGGAATGTTCAATCATTTGTTTTAAAATAAAATAAGCATAATTTAAGGTAATTTAAAGATAATTGGGGTCAGGCAAAGCAAAATGGGTTTGGTCAAAAGTCAAAGTTAGTTCAACTTTGACTGAATCAGATTAAAGCAAAACGTTGATTGCACACACAGACACACACAGTATAAAATGCATTAAAATGCTTATGACTGCCGACTGCCATGGAAAAACAGAATATACAATAGAACAGTATATAAACGAAAGAGAAGAAGAGTATAAAACACAAAAGGGATATAAAACAATGCAGCAGAAAGCAGAAATCATATGAACTATTTTTAAACACAACTTATGCACTGACGTGCCTGCGTGAGTCGGTTCAGTTGAACCGGTTCATAATTCCAGCTAGGTCAAGCTGCTTTTGTAGCGTCTGTTCATGCAGACTGGAGTATTCATTCAAATGAATCACAGCTGCTCTGACTCTGTTAATTCGTTGATTTGCCTTGTGAATCAACAAGAGCTCGATTCCTCCAAACGGACAGTTCAAAAGAATCGGTTCTGTAGCGAAATCGGACCTCTCACCAGTCGTGCATGCGCGGAGCGCCCTCTGCTGGCAGCACCGCGCGTTAGCACCGTTAACTCTTTCCTCTTCAGCACACACAGGCACTCCTGGGCAGCGGAAGATGGCGACTAGAGTGCTTCATCGCCGTTTCAGCGGCCTTAATGAGGCTAAAAACTGGACCAGGACCAAAGGACAGGTGGCCACCTTTATCAGGTGTGGGGTTTTATCTGCAGTAGCTGTGCTGTGAGTTGTAAACGCGACGCTGCGGCGGTAATTAAAGGCAGAACAGGCCCTGTTAGATCCTTCCAGCTTGCTGGTGAACACAAGTTTATCTGTATAGCGTTTAATCTAGCTGTGCTGCAAATGTGAAGCGTGGATAAGTGCATGTGTCTCAAGGTTGGGGTGAGCAGAGCTGACTGAGAGGTGATCAGACTCTCTCCCACAGTGGACTGACCAAGGTCATACACAGCTGAATGTTTACTGTATATCACTGTACTGTGATTCTGAGGGGCAGGGTGTCCATATAAAGCCTGACTGTCAGCTCCATTTAATCCTGCATTCAGGGAATAAACAAGGGAGCTGCCCTTTGTGGATTTTTATACTATATAGTATACTTTTAAGCATTAATATTTGTATATATATATATATATATGTATGTATGTATATATATATATATATGTATGTATATATGTATGTCCTACGCATTATACTAGTGTTATGCATACATTATTATATTTTAACTTGTAATAGACAGTTGCATGCAAAAGTTTAGGCATCCTTGGTCAAATTACGTTGCGACAGTTCTATGTGAAAAAGAATCCTAATAATAATAACACACTTCTGCAGATCTCCGCGCACAACTGCGGCTGTGCTGCACATATTTGGGAAAAATAACTAAAGCATAAAACGTTGCCTGTGCAGAAGTACGCAACAGGAAACCGGCCAAGGCCAAAAACTGAAGTAGGTCTGCGCTTAACCGTTAGGCCGTGAGGTTTTCGTTAGAACATGAGGTTTTCGCGTCCATATATGGTCAACCATATGTCCACTGCACCCACTAAACAGGAACATGTACACATTTAGGTTCAGCTTATAGGCACACACACATATTCAGCTTCAGGGTATAAAATGAGTCAGAACACGTTGTGAGGTCAGAGCTGACTTGATGATGATGCCTGTTCTCTGTTTGTAACATCTCCACAATTCTGTAATAAAACTGCGTTTGTTTCACTTCAGTCTGATCTACTCGTCTCCTCTTTTGCATCAACGAACACGCAGGACTAGTTTCGTCCACACCTTATTAGTAACATTGCTTAGTTTTATTATTTTAGACAATGTCGTGTTCGCATATGTGTATGTTCAACTCTTAAGAAGCTAAAACGTCCTTTGCAGGGAACAAACCCAAATATACAGTATTGCACAAGTTGTACTGACGGTGTTGGGAAAGATTAAAGTAGAAAATGTGCCATAACTTCTGCACAGGCAACGTTTTATGCTTTATTTATTTTTCCCAAATATGTGCAGCACAGCCGCAGTTGTGCGCGGAGATCTGCAGAAGTGTGTTATTATTATTAGGATTCTTTTTCACATAGAACTGTCGCAACGGAATTTGACCAAGGATGCCTAAACTTTTGCATGCAACTGTCTATTACAAGTTAAAATATAATAATGTATGCATAACACTAGTATAATGCGTAGGACATACACACACACACACACACACATATATACATAAAATGTTGCCTGTGCAAAAGTTATGGCACATTTTATATTTCATATATATATATATATATATATATATGTATGTATTCTGTATGTATGTACTCATACACTCATTCACACATGCATGCACACACACTATGTATATATATATATATATAGTGTATGTGCATGCATGTGTGTGTGCATGCATAACTAAGGAAAACTGAAAAGAGAAGTTTTTTGTTGGTAAACTTGCATTTATGTGCATGAGACTTAGCTACAATAATAACTACATTAATAATATACACCTCACATTATATGAGTGGAGTAGGCATAGCACAGTCATAGCCTTATTCCCCGAAATCTAATGCCTGAAACCTCCCATTTCAGGGGCGCACCAGCGTCAAACAGGAATCGTGAAGACAGCTGGTTCAAGTCCCTGTTCGTGCGCAAAGTGGACCCGAGAAAGGACGCCCACTCCCACCTGCTAGCCAAGAAAGAGGAGAGCAACCTCTATAAAATCCAGTGTAAGTAAAGGTGATGAGTGCTTAGGCCACATGCTTCTCTGCTCACATCGGCTATTGACTTTACATTGGGTGTTAAAGGGGAATTCCGCAGATTTTTCAAAATTCCTGCATAATTAACTGGTTAAGATGTAAACAGAGTCGTCCAGAGCAGTTTGGTGTGAAACGCTCCACTCTAGAGAAACTTGGTCAGAACTGTTCACAGTGGTGGTGATAGGAACCAGACGTCCACCTCTAAAAGCTCCCTCACAGAAAGTTCCTACATAATACGGTTATGAATTCACTGCCTGATGACTGAGTTTTTACTATTTATGATACTTTAGAGAAGATTTTGGCCTTAAAATCCATTCATGGTGGAGGGATACATGATATGCAGGGCACTGTGAGGCAAAATAGAACCCATAGAAAACTTATTATTCCAGATTTTCCACTATTTCCCATCATCAACATTCCATATAAACCCAGGAGACTCGTGTAGGTTCTCTGGTGGTTCTGGATGGTAAATAAAGTGTCTATATCTGTGTTGAAGTCATGGCGACCCCTGGTTCCCATCACCACCACTGTAAAGACGTCTGAACCACTTCACACCAAACCGCTCTGAATCAGTCTGTTTACATCTCACACACCGAGTTACAGTAACTATAATTAATAACTAGTGGTGCTTTCGTTTCAGTTCATAACGTGAAGCCTGAATGTCTGGATGCCTACAACAAACTCTGGTAAGGACACATTCCCCGTTAAGCACTATTGGTGATTAATTACACTCCAATTATCTGCTTTGAGTTTCTTAATCAGGACCTGCTGTGAGCCCTGAAAGCTGCACTGATCTGCTGGTTTTCTCTGAGGTGCAGCCAAAGAGTCCTCAGTTCTATTTCGGGAAGGTGATTGGCAGGAAGTGGGTCATAACATCTGCTGAGCTCCATTCCTGAAGTTCCTGGCCTCTATATGTTGAGCTCAAAGCTCCTTCCATTCACACAGTGAACGGTTTTCCCCTTTTAACCTGCTGTTCAACTTATTCTATATTTTATACTAATGGTAAAATCTTATTCTCTGCTCATTTTGCTCTTGTGTTATTGTTTGCTATCCGGTGTGGACCAGAGGAGGATGGGTTCCCCTCTTGAGTCTTGGTTCCTCTCAAGGTTTCTTCCTCTTGTTTTTGGGGAGTTTTTTCCTATGGCGGCTTTGGACCTCCAGCTTCTGTAAAGCTGCTTTGTGACGACACCTGTTGTTCAAAGCGCTACATAAGTAAATAAATCAATAAATAAACCTTGAATGCTAAATAAGAGAAGATGTAAGTCATATTCTGTGTCTCAGAAATGACCATTTAACACGAGAAAGAAAAAAAAAAACATCCATAAACTTAAAGTCTGAAACCAGAACTGACTTTTTTTAATGCTCATATTCAGCAAAATTCATCATATCATTTGGAAGAATAAATACTTGTCTACCATCAAAATGTAATAATAATACATTTAATTTCATAGGATTTTTCATACACTGGAGTGCAGCTCAAAGTTCTTTACATAATACATGTGGAAAAGACAGATATCTGATAAAAATTAATTAATTAATATTCATTTAAAACGTTTGACTTTTTCCCCAAGGGACAAATAATATTAACCAATAATATTATGTTTCACGCCCCCCCCCCCCACCCCCGCCCCCAGAAAGTTTTCCATATGTATGTAAACATTGTTAGACTTTGAAAGTGTGCCATTCACTCGGTACCCAGTACATACAGTCCACATGTGCTGACTAAGCAGCCTGTTTTAAATTCACTGTATTTGTGATGTCACACAAACCAATTTGGCATGTTTGCACATATTCACATGTTCAGCTTGATGCCGTTTAGCCCCGTCCATTCACATTGTAATTACAAGGAGTGTTTCAAGTCTGGAATGTTTTTTGAAAGAAGCAGCCAACCAGAAGAGAGCTCATTTACATACATCAGTCTTAAAGGCACAGTAGCAAAAAAAGGGATAAAGAGAGGCTGGAAAATGATCCTCTAGAAATGAATTATGGCTTTTTTGGAGCAGTATAGGGGCCGTTTAATGTGTATTAATGTGTCGAAGTAATTCCAGTTGTTCATGTGGTGTAAATAAAAATAATTAAAACATATATTACATGTATTTTATATATAAATAACTAAAAGTGTTTGCTTTAAAGAGTGAATAACTGTTATTTTATTAACAGTGAGGATGTGCTGCCTTCTATCCATGCTGATAAATACTACCCCTGTGAACTGGTGGGAACGTGGAACACCTGGTATGGAGAGCAGGACCAGGCTGGTAGGACCTTGCAGTAAAACACTCACTCGGTCAGCTCCTGTTTAGGCAGATATGATCTGTAGAAACTCTTCCCCAGTAGTTTCTGTTCTCACATCAGTCATACAGGACTGTATTTCCAGCTCAGCCAGTTCTTTGTCCTGTGGAGTTTATCAGGTCTCAGCAGTGCTGCTGTATTCCTGACAGTAATATTCATGAAATGTGATGTTAAAAATAGTGTTAACTCTGTTTACTTGTCTAGCTTTACAGGGTGAAACTTTCATGCAACTAGTTGCATGGTGTGGGTTGCCTGCAGCATCATTTCTGTGCAACTTGACCGTAATATGACACGAGTCATGCAGTACACTCAAATTAGTTAATCGTGGGGTTCTTGCTGTAAAGTCATCCGTGAGGTGTTACTTACGTATTTGCAGCATTTTTTACCATATTCCTGTATTTTTTCCAGCTCTCTCAAGTATCTTCATTTGTCATTGTTTTATGAATGGACTAATAGAAACACTCCAAAATTGATGAGAATAAAATCTCGTTACAATTAAAGTAAAAGTATTTTTGACAAGTTGCCAATTGAGATGCTTGTTTTTCTTTAGACGGTGACGATATGTAGTGTTTTGGATGCTGGTATGAATAACGGCATCCCCCTTCCCACCAGACAAGCATTAACCAGTTTAGCCCAGCATGTAAGTCATGCTTATCTGTGCTGTTTTTTTTCAGCCAGAAAGCCTTGATGTTTAAGAAAATGTTTAAGTAGCCCACTAAAGCACAAGCTCGGAGCATCTCAGTCACCTCTACTGTAATCATTATCATCATTTGGCACCCAAGTTAATCTCTGTCTAAATTTAGGGGGGTCAAGGAAGGAAGAGATAAATCTAGCTATGCAGAATAACATGCAGAATAACATGCACAGCAACAGCAAGATAAAGAAAAATAGATAGATAGATAGATAGATAGATAGATAGATAGATAGATAGATAGATAGATAGATAGATAGATAGATAGATAGATAGATAGATACTTTATTGATCCCGAAGGAAATTTAGGCATCCAGCAGCAACAACACAATACAGTAGGAAACATATTCAACATCTATCAAACACAGAACAATAGAAAATATATAAGGGTATAGAAACTTTCTGTACAAGGTAAAGAACTTTCTGTAGATGGAGCAGTGCAGTAGATTTTTCTAACAGCCAATAAATAAATTCACAGATCAAAGTGCAAGGTGCAAACAACATTGGTTATAAAAGTTACTGATGTGCCATAGAATTATTAATATGTACAAATAAACAGTGGTGCAGTCAGTCGTTCGAATAGCTGTTAGGGTTAGCTGGCTAGTTAATGCAGCCGTTTCCAAAAAGGAGAAACTCACATTTATTGGCATGTCTCAGAAAATTTACAAAATAAAAAAAGTATTTTTTTGTTACATTATCAATCTGGGGGGGGGGGTGCTCTTATTTTCCTGTCCTCCTGATGGTTTAAAAGTCACGTTCAGTGTGACACATTGTTGATGTTTTGATTGGCTGTTTCGTGAAACCTGTTGTGACCGAGTTTCAAACAAGTTGCAGGACTTTAGTTTCATTTCAATTTTAAGCAACTACAGTTGCATAAAGGTTTTACCATATAAAGCCAGTCTAAGAGCTCAAGCAACAACAATAACTGATTAGCCTCTGTCTCTGTGCCCAGTGCATCTATGGAGGTACAGGGGAGGGTACCCGGCCCTGACCGAAGTCATGAATAAGCTGAAAAATAATAAGGTAGAAAATATCTTGTTTATTATTGTTTGTTATGGAGATCACTTTTAGGTTAACTGCGCCCAGTGACGGCAAAACAAAACTAATTTACTTACACAAACTCTTTTCATTTATTGATATTGACGCAATGCAAAAATGTTGTGTTACGAGACGGCGGGGAGGCGGACCCAAGTGCAGAACTGAAAACCAGTGAGAAAGAGTGTTTACTAAACTTACTGGGGTAATGGAATGTGAGTTTGGAAGGTTGCGGTTGAGGTGACCCGGAGCCAGGCTCGAACCATCGGCGGTCAGTGGAGTTACCGCTGCGCCACTGGGAAGCACAGGTGACGACGGGTAAAACGCCTCAAGGTGGTGGAAATGAAGAGGCAGGAAAAACGACAAACAAAGAAACACTGAAAGCAGCTCAAACTAAGGTTGAACTAAGAAGGTGAAATAAAAGAATGAGAAAACGAAATTCACTTCCCCTGTAAGTTTGACGGGAAGGTAGACTTTATGTTTCAGTTGTTTGCTCTTGGTGGAGCAACACCTTTTCTAGAGCTGGGAGCCGTTTGTAGCTCAAGCTTTGTATTTTCAGTAGTTCTGGGGCAGTTTATTCTTTTTAGCCCTCTTCTTTCTGTAGTTTTGGGGCAATTTCTTTTTTTTTCAGCCGTCTTTTCTTCTCTTTTTCTTTTCTTTGGTTCAAACGTACTGAATCAGCGTACTGAACCAGCGTACTGTACCGGTCACCTCTCTACAAAGGTATGAGAAAGCACTGCTGTTTGCCACAACCTTAAGTAGGGGAGTCCGCAGGTGTGTTGGGTTGGACCTAATAGGCCAGAGGGCTCCTGGGTATTGGAGTTCCCCGAACTTATGGCACCTTGCTGCTGTCGCCCTCTACTGGCAACTGGTGGCACAGGCTGGGCACCTTGCTGCTGTGGCCCTCTGCTGGCGGCGCAGGCTGGACACCTTGCTGCCGTCGCCCTCTGCTGGTGGCTGGTGGCGCAGGCTGGGCACCTTGCTGTCTGTTAGGAGGAAACAGTGATGTATAACATTATTTTTTTGCCATGTTTTCAGCTTTACTCGGATGAACTGACTGCCGCAAAACTGCACAGAAACGCCGCAGAGACACTTATTGAGATACAAACCAATAACTTATCAAGTCAACACACATTCCTTAAGTTAGCTAAAGGAGCAATGAGGTCCTTAACCTGATATTTCGAGCATAATCTTGAAATACAGTGCTTATGTTAAAAATAAGGGGGATAACTCCTCAGGTTTCGTAACTGTGCTTGAGTTGGGTTCTGATTTTAGTGTCCCATTACAGGAATTTATGGAGTACAGAAAGGAACGGGGCAAGATGCTGCTCTCTCGGCGCAATCAGCTTCTGCTGGAGTTTAGCTTCTGGAATGAGCCGCTTCCACGACAAGGACCAAACGTCTATGAACTGAGATCGTACCAGTTAAGAGTGAGTACTCCGTTCCATACAGCTCACACTATGCCTCTCTACTCCGTGCATGAGTCTTGTACATGTGGGGCAGAGCCGGCTGTACCTAATAAGCGACATAAGCAGCTACTTAGGCCCCGCAACCACAGGGCAGCCCCTCATATCTTTTAGGCAATTACTGTAAGTTACCATTATGCTGTCTAAAGCCCTATTGGAGTTGGATTAGTTGAATGTAGGGAGATCCTGTAATTTGAGTGGTTACAGATGAGATCTCTGATTTTAATGCAGAACAAATCTCCTGTGTATGCAAAGTTTTTCCTGAGTATAGTACCTTCTTCACTCAGAGCTCCCTCAGTAATAGTAATCCTATTCTGGTCAACATCACAGCGTTATAATAACTACTGAAATCTAGTTCTGTGTATGTTCCCTCCAGTACACTATGATCTTGCCTCATCATTTGGAACTGCCGGTGAAAACAAGTGTCACCCTACCCTGAGATATAAAATCCCCCCCGCCTTGTCCAGTGTGGCGTTTCTAATAATTATTATTACTGTTGTTGGTGCCGAAAATAAAACATTCTTTATCCTGTTTGAATTGGTCACACACAAATTATATTACCACACCACCTCTGGTAAAACTAATCCGTCACTATGGTGACCATGCCCAATGCCAAGCGTGGGCTAGAGGGGTATAAAGCCCCCCAGCATTGGCCTGTGGAGCAGTGGAACTGTGTTCTCTGGAGTGATGGAGCACCATCTAGTACCTTTGGGATGAGTTGGAGTGACCCAGAACTGACCATCCAACATCAGTACCTGACCTCACTAATGCTCCATCAGATCCTCACAGCAATGGTCCAACATCTAGTGTAAAGCCTTCCCAGGAGAGTAGAGGCTGGTACTGCAGCAGAGGGGGGACAAACACGTACCATTGGAAAGAAAAACAGATTCATGTTTCAGATATAATTATAATTCTGAGCCTGTTTATTAATGTGATGGATCAAAGGTGACGGTCCACTGTAGGCTTAAGACGGGAAGACTGACAGCTGTATTGTCTCCATTACTATGGCATGTGTTTTCGTCTCCGTGATCCACCCTCGGCTCTGCTGTACCTAATAACTAGCATTCCAGCCATTGTATGTGTTGGGTTTGTACTGCACAAGGCAGCGCTCCTGCTGTCATGATTCCTGGGGAGGGGAGCAAGTTTCATAACGCATGTTGTGAATGTGCTGTGGTGGTCAGTTGTGAAAAATTGCTCCGCTGCTGGTTTTTAAAGCTCCAAATGACCTTCAATCTCCTGAATGTCTCTCTGTTTATGATCTTAGATCTGCAGATACTGATCTTCTGCAAACACCTTCAGTAAAATATAGAAAACGTGGAGAGACTCTTTCAGTTGTTCTGCTTCTAAACTGTGGAGCTCAGTTCAGCTTTTATTAGACAGTCAAGCTCAGAGCTCACTTTAAATAAACATCTGAAAACGCAGCACTTCAGTAAAACTCTGCGGCTCTTTGGTGTTCATCTTTAATCTGATCTGTGTTATTGTCATATCTTTTTACATGAATATGTATAGTTTATTCCAATACTGTTAGGATTTATCACCTGTCTGTGATCCACTGCTATGAAAAATACACTGGTATAAATATAGTGTATTATTGATATTATTATGAGAATATCATCAGTATCAGTGAAATGTTAGAGTGCATTGAATTAATATACCACTATTTTGTCTTTTCTGTTTGATCAGATGTCAGAAAATATGTACATCCATTTTTGCCATATCGCCCATCTCTCATATCTACTCTGCATAACATCAAATAATCTGTTTTTTGCAGCCAGGGACGATGATCGAGTGGGGTAATTACTGGTAAGACAGTTGATGTATCATTTCTCTGATGCTTTTGTTTTTCCTAATCCTCATTTAACTTGTGTAACTGATCAAATAACTGATCAGGAACGTTAATGGAAAAAAACCAGTTCATTCCTATGGCTTCACTGCAGCTCACTGACGTGCTGTGTCTTGTTCAGGGCTCGTGCTATTCGCTATCGGCAGCATAATCGTGAGGCGGTCGGAGGATTTTTTTCTCAGATAGGGAAACTCTACATGGTCCATCACCTCTGGGGTAAGATGTTCTTAAAGGGGAATTCCACAGATTTTTCTAAATTCCCCCGATAGTTCAGCGTTTGAGTGATTCAGAGCGGTTTGGTGTGAAACGGTTCAGATGTCTTTACAGTGGTGGTGATGGGAACCAGGGGTCACCATGACTACAATAAAAATATAGACATTTTATTTACCCTCCAGAACCAGCAGTGAACCTACATGAGTCTTCTGAATTTATATGGAATGTTGATGATGGGAAACAGTGGAAAATCTGAAATAATAAGTTTTCTTTGGAGACTATTTTGCCTCACAGTATCCTACATGTATCCCTCCACCATGAATGGATTTTAAATCTTCTCAAAAGCACCATAAAACAGTGTCTCGTCATCAGGCAGTGAATTCATAACCATTTCATGTAGGAACTTTCTGTGAGGGAGCTTTTAGAGGTGGACGTCTGGTTCCTATCACCACCACTGTGAGCAATTCTGACTCGCTAAGTTTCTCTAGAACTGAGTTAGAGGGTTTTACTTGTTGCTTATTTTACATTTCTTTCAGCATATAAAGACCTGAAATCAAGAGAGAGCACTAGAAACGCAGCCTGGCAGCACGAGGGCTGGAATGAAGTGGTCTACTACACAGGTAACTTCACCTGCATTTTATCTACTGTATTTGATTGTCTCTAATGTCTGAAAGGAGACACTCGAAAACAAGGGGTAGAGGTAAAAATGAGAAATGGGATGGGGCTTTTAATACGACAGTGTTGTTGTAACATGTTGTTTGCTCAAGCCACTAATCTTGAACTGTTGTCCTGCTTTAAGTGCCCCTTATTCAGCACATGGACTCCAGGATAATGATTCCAATGAAGACTTCACCATTGCAGTAAAACAGTTTCCCAAGAAGCTGAAGACAGGAACAGCTGCGACATTGGATAACCCTCACTGCCGTGTTTGTGATTCCGTAAAACCTTCTTGCTCCGTAAAAACCACATAGAAAAATCGCACCAGTAAACCAAAAAGAAGTTGTCGTAGGTCCTAAAACTTTGTGAGGAAGTTTTGCTTCTCAAATAGCAAGAATGCTTTAATTCTACGTTTCATTGGGTACCATAATTAAGCCTGACAAGAGGCTCATGATCGGCAGCTCACACATTAGTGGGTCACAACCCTCTTAATGAACGGTCTCATTCATACAACCCAACTGAGGGAAACGTACCAGAAGCTCTTTAACAATTATAGTAAATTGAAGACACAGCGGTGCTTATTATCTTCTGTAAAGTTTCCAGATCTTCATCATCTACTTATTACTGTTGGACAGAAGTTGTGAAAAGCTGTTCTTTGGTGAAAAGAGCTGGACTTTGCACAGTACTGTAAAAGCACTTTAAATGTGCTTGATGTTAACAGTGGGTTATTTTATTTATTGATGTGTTTATTTCATATTTATTTACCTTACATATAAAATATATCTCTAAACTCCTTATTCTTTCCATCAAGTAGGACGACAGCGTATGCGGATGTGTAATACAGTTAGAAATATCCGCTTGTGTATCTCAAACTCTGCACAAATATGACGTACTTTATGTCAGGCAGCTACGCCTGCGGATGTCTGGAAAACAAACCAGGATGTACCGATTTTTCATGTGTGTTATTGTCCTGTACAGTTAAGGTGTTATTTATTCATCTGTTTGGCTATTGTTCAGGGGTCTGTCTCACTTCCTGACAAACGCAACTAGGAGAATTGAAGCAATCTTTCAGAATTCAGTCGTTGAGGTGTAAACAGAGTAATTCAGAGTGGTTTGGTGTGAAATAGTTGATTGGAGAGACTCAGATTTATTTACAGTGGCGCTGATAGGAACCAGGGGTCATTATGAATACAGCAAGCCTACAAATAGCCTAGCTTTGGTGTTCACTGGTGAATCGGAAGGTTCAAAAGTCATGTCTGCAGTACAAAACATATTTACAAGTGTTGGGCCACTTGTAGGTAACCATCAAAAAAAAAGGTCCTTCTTCCCATGAGAAGGTGCTGGTTCGAATCCCATCCAAGCAGCCACTGCAAAAACAAGTGGGTGATATCGCTACCCTGCATCCAGCAGACTGGGGTTCGATTCCCAGCTCAGGCAGGCAACACCATGTAATGCCAGTGGGAGTCCTTGGGAACGACTCCTATCCAAAACCAAGAGTGAACTTGCACATCTGAGTTTTATTTGGAATGTTGATTACAGTAAAATAGTGGAAAATCTGGGGAAAAAAGTTTTCAGCCATGGACAGAGATTAAGAAATACATTTTAGGTCCAAATCTTCTCAAAACTATTGTGAAACAATTTCTCGGATATCAGGCAGTGAATTCATAATGTGAGGGATCTTTTAGAGGTGGACGTTTGGTTCCTATCACCACCACTGTGAACAATTCTGACTCAGTTTCTCAGAGCGTTTCACACCAAACCGCTCTGTTTACATCTTAATTATAATGTAATTATGAACCTGACAAATCGGTGGAATTCCCCTTCGGAACAGGTTAGAGGTGTAGTGTTAAGTTGCCATGGTGATGCCTGGTAAAAATGACCTGAAAAGTGAGGCAGACCCCCAATTCTGACCTTTTTTCCCCAGAATGATTTTCAGTGTTTACACTTTTTGTGGCATGAAACTTTTATTTTTAAATGCTAAAAGACAAACCAGTACCAGCTGTGATATACGGTGATCCAATAAACTATTACATGATGCAGTCTGTTCCCTCGCTGTATGTGAATGAGACCTTTTTACATCAACACGAATCAAACGAACAATCAAAATACTTTAGAATATAGTTTAATCTTTCTATTTCTGTAAGTACCAAAATTAAAAAGTCTCCTTAAGAGATATGCACACATTATTAAAAAAAAACTAATTACACCCATTTTAGTGACATCTACTAATGCATTACCATCATAAAAACAAGAAAAACAAACAATTGTGCGACTTCAGTTACAGCCCGTTAGTTATTATGTAGATTAGCTTTCTAGCATTATGCCTTCTACTGTATTGTAAACACTGTAGTGTATTAAGATGCTTCATAAGACTGAATACGAAAACCCAGAGATATTAGAACAATGTGCAAGGAGTAAAAAACATTAAAAAAAAAGTGAGCAGAAAGGCACGAAGCTGGTGATGGTGAAACATTTCACAATGTGCAAAGAGATAAATTCACTAAATCTTCTCGAGTTCCTTTAGCAGCTCCCCAAAACTTGTGACATACCAAGAGGACTTCTCCTTCACCTGCTGCCGGACAACGTTGCCCCCGAATCCGATGAAAGCGCTCTGAAAAGAGAACGTAAACATTTTGGTTGTTATTAGTCAAGGTTTAATTGAATCAACAGATTTACAAGCAAATTCACATCTTACCACGTGCAGATTTGAGCTTGGTATTTTGACAACCTGAATTATGTATTATTCATGGTTACATCATCTATATCATCATCATTGACATCAGTAATAACAAATAGGAAATACCAACGATAACTGTGCACTTGGGAATCTTTGTGCTAAAACCGTAGGCCACCGAGTTTGGCTACTGTCAGCGCATCATTTATACTCAATGAATATTGAATATTAATATTGCATAATATAAGTTAAATATTGTAGAATATTATTATTGTATTATCAGTTAACTAAAATATTCAATATGAATAATGAGGAGCCAGGGGTCATCATGAATGCAGTAAGCCTACAAATAGCGTAGCTCTGGTGTTCACTGGCGAATCAGAAGGTTCTGGGTTCAAAAGTCACGTCTGCAGTAGAAAAACATCTTTACAAATGTTGGGCCACTTGTAGGTAACCATCAAAAAAAAATGAGAAGGTGCTGGTTCGAATCCCATCCAAGCAGCTATTGCAAAAATAAGTGTGTGATATCGCTACTCTGCGTTCAGCAGACTGGGGTTCGATTCCCAGCTCAGGCAGGCAACACCATGTAATGCAGTGAGAGTCCTTGGGCACGACTCCTAACTCTACATTTATATCTGTAACATTATTACAAGGTGTGGATAAGAGTCTGGAAATTGCTCACCAAAATACCCCACTTGAACCAGCAGGCTTTGTCCAGTGGGGTGGTTTAGAGATGGTTTGGCAGTTTTAGGTTGCAGTCTGAACAGGTGGTGTTAGAATACAAGGCTGCTGGGGTTTAACAGTAGACTGATCGTGCTTGAGGCATTATTCATACTTTAGCTCCTTAATGATTCAGAGGATCCAGACACTCAGATACAATATGTACAAACCTAAAAACTGGGAAAGTGGACAAAATGTAGTAAACTGTCTTTTACTGGTATTTAATGGAAAACAGCACAAAAGAAAATATTTTTCGTATTTTACCATCAACTTTGCTAGTTTTCATGCAACAGATATGACCAGTCTACTGTTAAACATATTAAGTATGGAACAGTTTTGTTTACTACAGGGTGAGAAACTGGCCATTTCAGAAAACCTCGCTCACATTTTATGACAGAGAATAAACTGCTTAGACGTGAGTTCTCTATTTTACCGTATTTCCAACTGTGTAACAAATAAACTTATAATTCACATAGGACACATAGAGCTGGGCGATATGGCCAAAAATGTTATCACACTGCCTTACTGCCATCAGTCCTACTACATCCATGTCAGAGCACATCACCAGCGAGGAGACGACTGGATTTCTCTATTCTATTGTAGTAGTTTGAGGGGTGAACCGCAATATATCAACACCAGACAAACAGAGCGGTGCTTGTGTGTCTTGTTTGATCTACAGTATCATCAATTCGCCGTGTTGTGCGAGTGACCAAGCTGCTTCAAGTTAGCCAGCTAGCCTGCAAACATGGTGTTCTCCCGCTTTCCAGTGCCTCACAGCTTCCTCAGTTTACTTTCGTTTAAATCAGGGCTGAAACTCACATGAACCCACTTCTTTCTTTCACTTTCGTTGCCTGGGAATGCACCAATACTGAAATATGACTTTCTGAGTGCTGTAGTTGTGAGGAGCAGACATGATTTAATGCTGCTAAAGCTTTTTAGGATATTAGGAAAGAGGTTCACTATAGGACAGAACAGTTATGCCACTGATCTCCTCACTCACACGGTCACAGGAGAACAGATCGCTGATCTGTTCGCCAGTGAAAAACTCAGAAGTGCGCCCTCTCCTGGGGACAGCAGAATAGTGTCGTTTTCCTTCCAGAAAATGCCACCAGGGCTTTCGCTAGAATGTGAAAGTGTGATGGTGTATTATATCAAAAATGTATCTAACATTTCTAATCGCTGTATCGGGGAAAAGCTGTATATAATTATTGTTATCGTTTTATCGTCCAGCCCTAAGGACACACCCTAATTTCTGCAGGTGTGGGCCAATAAAAGGAACGCATCCAGCAGGCTGGTGGGCCATTAAGTATTGAAATTTACTAAGTTCCTATTTTAAATACCTACAATGTCAATGAGAATGATGAAAATTTAATTTACATACTCTCATTTTATGAATACTCAGCCTTGATGGATAAGACCCACTGTACAGTCATTTACCCATGCATTTGCATATGATATTAAGACACTGTTATAGTCCAAGACTATGAGCAGAGTTTCAGGTGACTGATGAGTTTGCGGCGCACACTCACAGCGGGGGGGCAAGCCTCGAGGTCTGTAGCACCGTCTCCGATCATCACCACTTTTTCAAAGCCGTACTTCTCCTTCAGCAGGCTGATCACTTTGCCCTTGCCTCCGGACTCCGCTGTAGGCTGAGTGTCATCGAAACCTGCATATTCTCCTGATGACAGAAAAGCTCTGTTGCCCATTAATCCATTAATCTATTACTCACAGCTTTATGCATGTTGATATCTACAGGCAGATGGCACCAATCCTATATCCAGTAGTGCTATCGGGTCGATACCAGCAAAAAATACTGGATAGGAAAAAAGGAGGATAAAGAAAAAATCCAATTTGATTCGGTCACAAAAACAGTCAGAAAGTATCAGGGACTGCTTGTAAGGTAAGTCAAGTGATTAAACAGTAACCAAATGAAATATTTATAGCTAGTTAAGTATTAACGCATTATAATAAATGTACTATTATTCATCTAAAACACTTTAAAGTAGCTTATTTTAAAGCTGTCTACTTTCATTAGCCAACACTATAATACAAAGAGATTGAATAAATAAAACAAGTTTCAAGTGTGCACAAAATGACACGGAAGAAAAATAAACAACTGATGAAATGGAGGAAAATCATAAAATGAAATAAAAACAAATTCACATCTGTGAACTCAAGGTTTCAGCAGCAGTATCAGAGTTGGGAAAGATAAAATGGTACTGTGCTGTTGGTGCCTCTGCATGTCTGACGTAGTGCGTTTCCTCACCGTTGAAGTAAAATTTCAAGCGGTTCGCATAGACGTGGTCAAGAGGAATGCCCAGCTGAGTGGCCACATGCTCCACAATACAGCGAAAGCCTCCAGAGATGAGGAAGACCTTCACATTACACTGGTGTAGCCTCTCCACGAGCTCCCTGAGAACACAATCACGATGAGATGAAATCAGGCGTTTCGCTTTAAAATACACCAACATCTTGCAGCTCCACTTTCCTGGTGTACAGTTAGAGACTGAAGCTCATCTCTTGTATGTTTGTTTTAGTTGTTGTAGTTTCTGAGCAGTGATGAATGGGGTAGAGGGGCTGATAGCGATACTTGAGCCTCAGTCTCTGTGCATCTACACAGAGCTATAAGGTAGGTGTTTCTACAAACCCCATTTCTGGAAAAGTTGTGATATTTTGTCAAATGCAATAAAAACAAGGGTCTGCGATTTCTTATTTCTCTTAAACCTTTGTTATGTCCAACAACGTATTGTTTACATGTCTCTTTTTTCTTGCGTCTTCAGCTTCTTGCTCTCCTGTCTATCATAGCCATCGGGTTTTGCTGCTGATAGAGGTGTAATGGCGTGCGCTGATTGGCTGTGCTGAGATCGGGGCAAGAGTTTATAAGACTGGTGACTGGCTTCCTCAAGGCTCCTCCTCCACTGATGTTGTCAATAGACCAGCCAGACCAAGAAGATCCAACACAGAGTAGTTGGGCCTACTCTCTGTGTAGTTGCTAGTCCACTGTGATGTGATGAACTGTGGTGTTGTGTGAAGCCTTTTCTTAAGAGACTTAAACTTCTAGATTGGCATCCGTCATGGCATGGGAAGCATCAGTGTCCATGGCATGAGTGGCTTGCAAATGTTTGAAGGTACCACTGGGATTTTAGAAGGACATCAATATGATGCATGTTTCTGGGAAGTCCATGGTTATTTCAGCAAGACAAGGGCAGGCCATATTGTGCACACCACAACAGCAGTGTGGCTTTGTAGACAGAGCATGTGTGCTTGACTGGCCTGCCTGCAGTCCAAATCAGTCTCCTATTGAAAACGTATGACTTATCATGAAGAGGAGAACGAGACAACGATGACCACGGACAGCTGAGCAGCTGAAGTCTAATACGAAGCTAGAAATGCTGCAACAATCACTACCTTCAGTTCCCAAACTATTAAGGAAAAGTGATGTAACACTGTGGCAAACATGCCTCTGTCCCAGCTTTTTTGGGGGGCATCTAATTTTGACCATCAGGCATCTAATTCTAAATTTATTTATATTTACAAACTGCAATTAAGTTGGTCAGTGAAACAATTAGAAATCTTTTCTTTGTGCTTTTGTCAGGTAAATAAAGGTTCAAAAGAATGAACAAATCACAGATTCTGGTTTTACTGCATTCCAACTTTTCCCCGAAATAGGGTTTATCATAAAGTGGCCAGTGGAAGTACAAGGTAAGGGTTTCTAATAAAGTGGCCAGTGAGTGTACTGTGACCTGTGCTGCACTTCTCCACTAAGACAATCATATTAAGAGACTGAATCAGCAACAACTTACTTAATACCTGGAGTCAGCTGAGGTGGGTGGTCTGTTATCAGTTTGTTGACTTGTTCCCTTGAGCACTTTATAATGGACAGACGCTCCGTCAAGGCTGTTTTGAATGTTACTGACCCCCCCATGGCTTTTCGAGTCCTGTGGATATTGGACATTCTTATCAACAGATAACAGCATGCAGGCTCATCAACGCATAACAATGGCGCTGTATTTTCAGTCAGAATCAGCAGCAGATGACTTGATGATTTGATACTGACATTAAATGGAGTGACCACTGTAGTCCAGAATGTTTTCACTTTTGTAGCATTTGTTATTTGACCCCAAAAATTAGTGCTTCTTATACAACTGGCCAAAAACTCACAGAACAAGATGTAACGTAAATCTCAAATGTCACGGCGCGGCTTTTTTTAATACAGCACTGGCCAAAAGTTTCAGAACACCCCAATTTTTCCAGGTATTTATTGCAATTGAAGTCATTCAACTCCAGTGAATATCTTGAAATGAAACACCGCCACTGGACTACAGAAGACAGGAAGAAGGTATAGTGGACTGATGAAGCAAAATTTGAAATCTTCGGTTCATCGCGCAGGATCTTTGTGCGCCGTTGAGTTGACGAAAGGATGGTTCCACAGTGTGTGACATCAACTGAAGTGTGATGGTCTGGGGCTGTTTTGCTGGATCCAGGGTTGGTGACTTGTACAGAGTGAGAGGCAAAAAGCAGCGTTCTGCAGAGCCATGCAACACCCTCTGGTATGCGCCTGGTTGGTCAGGGGTTCATCCTACTACAAGCAACACCGGAACTACCTCAGGAAAAAAAAGAACAAGATGGTAAGCTTGAAAACATGGAGTGGTCAGCTGTCTCCAGACTTCAACCCCATCGAGCTGGTTTGGGACGAACTGGACAGAAGAGTGAAACTGATTTATGGGAACTTCTGCAACAGATTTGGGAAGAACTTTCTGAAGAATATTTGATTTCTATTGTAGAAAGAATGCCACGAGTATGTTCAGCTGTTATATCTGCCCAAGTTGGCTACTTTGAGGAGTCAAAAGTTTTTGGTCTATAAATTTTGGTCTATAAATTTTGGTCTATATCTCCAGTTCCTTATTTGCACAATGCTTTCATTTCAGAGTGCAATGAGACATTAAACTGAATAGTTTCCAATGAAAAACTGGAACATTTGGGGTGTTCTAAATCTTTTGACCGGGTGTGTACATTGAGACAATTCTATTTAAAAGAAGATTTAAATTCTTCATTTCGACGAGCATTTATTTGGTTCCAGTGTCGCTCCAAAGTGTTTTCTTGTGTCCTGCAGGTGCTGTGGACAGCACTCTTGTTTTCACACATGTGCAGACTAAGAGAAACGAAAGAAATCAGAGTGAGGGTTTGCCTGCACTGAAAACCCCCATTACTGAGCTCTTTATCTATAAATAAACTGCCTTAATCCAATCAAAAACAATCAGTGTGTCGTTTACACGACGACTTGAACAATCAGATGCTGAAGTCCAATAACGATCAGATTCCTGCTGTGCATGTAAGCACACTGACTGTAAAGCAGCCTCACATCTCTGTAACAGCATCACCGACTCCACAGAACTTGGCAAGCTCATCGATGCCCTCCTCCCGTATAACAGTGCTGTCAACATCAAAGCAAACTGCATCTGCGCACCGGAACATTTCTTTCGTCTCTGCTAACGTCATTGTCATCGCGCACAACGTCCTGCAAAGGCAAAAAGAAGGACAACAAAGTGTTTTAAGTTCACATAAAAAGTTAAATTACAACAGTTTTGTACTCTTCTTCTGAAATGAAAGGTATTAATGGTGAGTTTGTGCTGCCGTATCAGCCTCTACTCTTCTGGGACGGCTTTACATTAGATGCTGGAACATTGCTGTGAGGATTTGACTGAGCGTTAATGAGGTCAACAAGGTTAGCATGGCCTGGTGACCTTAGGCTCATGCGATCCTAAACTGCTCCAGTGTGCCCCATTCTACTGGTCATTGCTTTATGACGGTTATACACGCTGCGCAAGGGATCCGGTTCTATTTTGTTCCCTCTCATTTAGCTCAATCACAATTTATACACAAACTGTGCAGCAGCAGATGAGCTGTCGTCTCTGACTTTGCATCTACAAGGTGGACTGACAAGGTAGGAGTGTCTAATAGAGTGGACAGTGAGTGGAACTCCAGCAGCATTGCTGCGTCTGATCTGCTCGCACCAGCACTACACACAGCCACCATATCAGTGTCACCACAGTGCTGAGAATGATCCTCCACCCAAATACATGCTCTACGGTGGTCCTGTGGGGGTCCTGACCACTTAAGAACAGGGTAAGTCAGGGGGGCAGTCGTGGGCTGGAGGTTGGGGAACTGGCCCTGTGACCGGAAGGTTGCCAGTTCGATCCCCAGGGCCGACAGTCCATGACTGAGGTGTCCTTGAGCAAGACACCTAACCCCCAACTGCTCCCTGGGTGCCGTGGATAGGGCTGCCCACCGCTCCGGGCAAGTGTGCTCATTGCCCCCTAGTGTGTGTGTTCACTAGTGTGTGTATGTGGTGTTTCACTTCACGGATGGGTTAAATGCGGAGGTGGAATTTCCCCATTTTTGGGATCAAAAAAGTATCACTTAATCACTTAAAAGAGGGCTAACAAAGTATCAGAGAAACAGATGGACTACAGTCTGTAACTGTAGAACTACAAAGTGCTTCTATACAGTCAGTGGAGCTGACGGTAGGTGTATCTAATAAACTGCTGCCTGTATGTAAAATGTTTATAATAAAAAAGGGGTTTGTTGTTTTCTAATAATCTCTCTCATAACTTTAAATAACTTTAGTCTCAAGTTGCTTTTACTTTCACATTATGGCATTAAATTAGCAGCACTTTAACTGATCTTACTGACAGTCAAACCATGGGAAAGCAAAAGCAGACAGTCTGGCACTGAAAGCAGTGAGAGAAAGGCAGGAAAGAAAGGAGAGACTTTCTTTTTCTTCATCAGGGACGTGAGGTAACGATAGTTACACAGTGCTATGTACAATGCAAGCAGCTGGGGAGACATTTAAGGATTGCATGCACTCTTTTACTGTCCAGAGCACTAAAACTGAGATGAATGTCAAGTCAAGCTGGAACAATGGGCCAGCAATGGTCCGGATTATTGCATCAGCCTCAGAAGAGGGTGCAGTCCTCTCCTGCAAGGGTCAGCTCTCTGTGGTGGACCTGCAGACACTTTTCAGGCTGCAGCACAAGCTGCATTTCTCCTCCTTTACAAAATAAGACCTGTTTGCTCTGTAAAAAGTAAAAGTTGACAATTATAACCTGCCTGTAAACATCAGTGTAAGTGGGTTTGGCTTACCTTTTCACGCTGGCTCTGGACTTGAAGAGGTGATCTCGCAGATGTCCAGCACTTTGTCTCCAGAACACCGGCAGACTCTGCCCGAAAATCCCCAGCGTGTAGATTCCAACCCCGCAAAATAATCAAGAAAGATTTCTCCACTGCTGTTTTCCTTCTGCTCTGCAGATGAGACGGGCGGCCAATCAGAAGAGGCCGGCGTTCACCGCACACTGCGCTGATTGGCCAGCTCTCCGGCGTTGCCCTCATTCACGTTTTCATTGGTCGTGATGCGAGCAAAGCCGGTGTAAGGGGAGCTGGCCACTTCCTGCTTCTGCTGCGAGGTCAAACGCAAGCGTGCTGAACGCCAACTGCTACTGAGAGCTGATTGGTTAGTGTTACTGCTACTGAGAGCTGATTGGTTAGTGTTACTGCTACTGAGAGCTGATTGGTTAGTGTTACTGCTACTGAGAGCTGATTGGTTAGCGTTACTGCTACTGAGAGCTGATTGGTTAGCGTTACTGCTACTGAGAGCTGATTGGTTAGCGTTACTGCTACTGAGAGCTGATTGGTTAGCGTTACTGCTACTAAGAGCTGATTGGTTAGAGTTACTGCTACTGAGAGCTGATTGGTTAGCGTTACTGCTACTGAGAGCTGATTGGTTAGCGTTACTGCTACTGAGAGCTGATTGGTTAGCGTTACTGCTACTGAGAGCTGATTGGTTAGCGTTACTGCTACTGAGAGCTGATTGGTTAGCGTTACTGCTACTGAGAGCTGATTGGTTAGCGTTACTGCTACTAAGAGCTGATTGGTTAGAGTTACTGCTACTGAGAGCTGATTGGTTAGTGTTACTGCTACTGAGAGCTGATTGGTTAGAGTTACTGCTGCTGAGAGCTGATTGGTTAGTGTTACTGTTACTGAGAGCTGATTGGTTAGTGTTACTGCTACTGAGAGCTGATTGGTTAGTGTTACTGCTGCTGAGAGCTGATTGGTTAGTGTTACTGCTGCTGAGAGCTGATTGGTTAGCACTACTGCTACTGAGAGCTGATTGGTTAGCACTACTGCTACTGAGAGCTGATTGGTTAGCGTTACTGCTACTGAGAGCTGAGTGGTTAGCGTTACTGCTACTGAGAGCTGATTGGTTAGCGTTACTGCTACTGAGTGCTGATTGGTTAGCGTTACTGCTACTGAGAGCTGATTGGTTAGCGTTACTGCTACTGAGAGCTGATTGGTTAGTGTTACTGCTACTGAGAGCTGATTGGTTAGTGTTACTGCTGCTGAGAGCTGATTGGTTAGCACTACTGCTACTGAGAGCTGATTGGTTAGCGTTACTGCTACTGAGAGCTGATTGGTTAGCGTTACTGCTACTGAGAGCTGATTGGTTAGCGTTACTGCTACTGAGAGCTGATTGGTTAGCGTTACTGCTACTGAGTGCTGATTGGTTAGCGTTACTGCTACTGAGAGCTGATTGGTTAGTGTTACTGCTACTGAGAGCTGATTGGTTAGTGTTACTGCTACTGAGAGCTGATTGGTTAGCGTTCCTGCTACTGAGAGCTGATTGGTTAGTGTTACCGCTACTGAGAGCTGATTGGTTAGCGTTACTGCTACTGAGAGCTGATTGGTTAGTGTTACTGCTACTGAGAGCTGATTGGTTAGTGTTACTGCTACTGAGAGCTGATTGGTCAGTGTTACTGCTACTGAGAGCTGATTGGTTAGCATTACTGCTACTGAGAACTGATTGGTTAGCATTACTGCTACTGAGCACTGATTGGTTAGCATTACTGCTACTGAGAACTGATTGGTTAGCATTACTGCTACTGAGAGCTGATTGGTTGGTGTTACTGCTACTGAGAACTGATTGGTTAGCATTACTGCTACTGAGCACTGATTG
Source organism: Pygocentrus nattereri (assembly GCF_015220715.1). NCBI lineage: Eukaryota > Metazoa > Chordata > Actinopteri > Characiformes > Serrasalmidae > Pygocentrus > Pygocentrus nattereri. The sequence continues at coordinate 38,222,449 of NC_051229.1, forward strand.
GTTAGCATTACTGCTACTGAGAACTGATTGGTTAGCATTACTGCTACTGAGAGCTGATTGGTCAGTGTTACTGCTACTGAGAGCTGATTGGTTAGTGTTACTGCTACTGAGAGCTGATTGGTTAGCATTACTGCTACTGAGAGCTGATTGGTTAGTGTTACTGCTACTGAGAGCTGATTGGTTAGCATTACTGCTACTGTGCACTGATTGATTAGCATTACTGCTACTGTGCACTGATTGGTTAGCGTTACTGCTACTGAGAGCTGATTGGTTAGCATTACAATCCATGTTCCTCAGTGATGTTCTCGGAATGAGCTGCAGCTGTTTAATGGTCTTTTGGGGAGGCCAGTTAGGAGACCATTACAGTAGTCCAGGCTGCTAGTGATAAAACATGGATGAGCCTCTCTCAAGTCTTAAAAAAGAGGGATCTTCAAGGGTTCTGTGGTAAAGGCAGAGGTTTTACTTTTAACCCAGGGCTCTATATAGAAATGTTTCATGCTGAAATGGTTCTCTGCATGGTGAAATGGTTCTTCAGATTGATGGAGAATGTGTTGTACATGGTTCTATGTAACAACAAAAAGGGGTAATTCTATTGTTATGATATCAAACTTGTAACAGTAGAAGAAGCTCTGTCCTGGGAAGCCCCCTATAACCAGTACAGATGGTGGGAGACAGGAGGATATTAGGCAGATATTAGCGTCCATGCTGGAGAACAGGTCCCACCCCATGCGTGAGACTCACTGGGCACTGAGCAGCTCCTTCAAAGACCGGCTGCTTCACCCCAAATGTGTGAAGGAGGGCATCACAGGTCCTTCCTGCTGCTGTTGTTAGACTGTACAACCAGCTCTGCTCCCAGTAGAACCTCCTCCACCCCCCACTGGACCCCACACAAATATAATCAACAACAAATATAATCAACAATCCATGTGCAGTATATTGTTAAATATCTCTATAGTGTGAATATTTTTCTATTTATAATTGATTATAATGTAACTCATGTGTGATATGAACCAGTACCTCATGTGTAAAACACCAAATTTCAGGCAAAATAGCCATACAGTGTAAATATCTTAGCATTTTATTATTATTATTTTATTATTATTTATTATTATTTATTTTGGGGTTTTTTTTGTGAAGGATAGAGTTTATATTTTTTAATCTTATTTTATATGTTTAGTTTTAATATATCACTGTTGTCGGATCAAAACCTCACATGTCCAAAATGCCAACTTTACAGGATAAGGAAAATCATATCTTACTTTTAATGTAAGTCAATGGAACCAGACATCTTTGGGTCAATGGAGATACGAGGTTTTGTTCTGACAACAACGATATATATATAGTCTATATAGTAACAAGTAACAAACTAAAAAAAAAAAATCTTAAGTACTTAAAGTGAATTATTTGCTTGTTAATTCTCTACTTGTTCATTTTCGTTTTCTCGAGTGCTTTGTTGTCCCTTTGCTGCTGCAACACTGTGAATTTCCCTGTTGTGGGACTAATACAAGGATGACCTTAAAAAATTCACCCTTTAATGATAAAAAAGCTGTATACACGCACACTATTCCTGATCAGACTGAACATTTCAGAGTTCTGACAATGTTGATATCTCGAAATCTGCGGGACGGGTTAGCGGGCAACAATTTAACAGAAAAAGAACAGTAAAATAACTGATAACAACTGCTTTGCATTGCGCAATCGCTAATAATGATGAAGGGCACTATGCAACGGAGTACAAGGAAATAATAAATACTGTAAACAATTTAAAAACACAGAAATCGAACTTGAAAAGTGCATTTCCTGAGGAAAATGCAGTGATTGCACAGCTTAAACAGTTCCCAGGTGGTTGCTAGGGTGTTGGCAAACAGTTAATATGGTAAATTAATAAGTTGCAAAGGTGTTAAGTGGTTGCTATAACATTCCAGGTGGTTCCTAGAGTGTAGTTGGGTGATTGTTAGGGTGTAAATGGTGGTTGCTATGACACCTCAGGTGGTTGCTAGGTGATTGCTAGGGTGTCACTAGGTGGTTGCTATGGGACCTCAGGTGGTTGCTAGAGTGTTGCTAGGTGGTTGCTATGGCTCCTCACATGGTTAAAAGGATGTTGCTGATGGACTTGTTTCAACGTGACACAAATTGTGTCCACGAATTTTTGCACTCTATTCATTCTATGGTAAAAAAATCAGAACTTAACAATAACGATCAAAAAGCTGTATACAAGCAGACTGAACATTCTGGAGTTGGAACAATGTTGATATCACAAAGGACAAGTTGGCAGACAAAAAACATGAACCAAGAAGAAGAAGAAGAAGATACTACTGGACAATAAAGCAACACGTTGTTGGAACCTCTTTATTAACACTGGCTATGAGGTCAGTTGGTATCAGTGCTTCACCGAAATCTGTTTCATCTAATGCAGAACACCGCAGGCTTAATATGCCTATACACAGCAATAAATCACTCGAGGCAGTGTGTTATAGTGGTGGTGCAGGGGCGTTTATAGCTAACGCGCCCTTTAATTGAGGCAATTTGACTGTAAACACATGACCTCATGCAGCTTGTTGCTTTTGGAAACTGCAGATTAGATATAACAAGATAAAATACACCAACGTTCAATAAATAATTTAATGTATTATTATTAATAGTCACAAAAAAACACCAATGTAGTTTGTTAACAGCAGGCTATGGTTGCTAAGCAACATAAGATGATGGCTCAGCCAATCAGACATCTGTATAGTCATATGCATAAGTTTGGGCGCCCATCGTCGAATTCTATGTTTGTGCCGATGTTCTGAGTGTAAATAAGTGAACACATCCTCTACAGAGAACACAGTTTTAATGCACAGCTGTTTATTTGCCGAATGTAACGCTTTGGAAAAGAAACAAAACATGAAATGCGGCCTGGGCGAATGTTATGGTCATTTTATATTGTTATATTTATCATAGTATATTTAATTCAGCGGGTGAGTAGAATAGGTGCACTAAAATGAGCACCATATTGAAGTTCCCTGTTGAGGATGTGTTGGCATCGCTCAGAAAATTGCATGCAACTGTATTCTAGAATGGTGGCGCTGTCGCCTCACAGCAAGTAGGGCCTGGGTTCGATTCCTCGGCCAGGTGACCGGGGTCCTCTCTGTGTGGAGTTCTTCTCCCCGTGTCTGTGTGGGTTTCCTCTGGGTGTTCTGGTTTCCCCCCACAGTCCAAAGACATGCAGTCAGGCCGAGAGGACATGGTAAACTGCCCCTAGGTGCGAGTGTCTGTCTGTCTGTCTTTCTGCCCTGCGATGGGCTGGCGACCTGTCCAAGGTGTATCTTGCCTTCCGCCCAGTGACTGCTGGGATAGGCTCCAGAACTCCCCGCGACCCAGAAGGAGAAGCGGCTTAGAAGGTGTGTGTGTGTGTGTGTGTGTGTGTGTGTGTGTGTTTGTGTGCGTGTGTTCTAGAACTCTCAGTATATGCTCTGCTATCTAGGTGTGAATTCAATAAATTAAGCTTGATTATTAATTAAATTAAATATTAAACAAAGCTTCTTACAGTTTTATCATTACTGTTGTGGATATCCTGACAGGGACCGTAAAACTCAGATCTGTTTACTTTTAAATAAATAATAACAAAAGTATTAGCACATATAAAACACTACAGAAGAGTCAGACATGCTGTTTGAGGAGGATCCGCTCTAGATATTCAGGGGTGGACAACGCACAAAACATCTGCACCGCTTCTGTACGTAAAACTATTCCGTCTGTATTTTCACTTGAGTTAAAGCAGTCAGGCTGTCGTTCGCCATTGCGATGACGCACTTTAGGGAACGTGTTCAGTGCCTTTAATTAGGGAACACAACTGTGACTAATTCTCCTGCAGTTATATTTCTTATATATATATTTCTACATATTTTTTCCCGTCCTGATTTGAGGAGTTTCATTTCTTCTAAATGAAATTGTTTTGTTATGAAAAGGTACAGATATGTAGCCTAGTGCTCCTGGTGGTTAGTGTAGTGTATTGGTTAACACCTCTGCCTTCTACGCTGTAGACTGGGGTTCAATCCCCGACCAGGGCAAACACCCTACACTATACCACTAAGGGTCCGTGGGCAAGACTCCTAACACCACCTTGGCCTCCCTGTGTAAAATGATCAAATTGTAAGTCGGTCTGGATAAGAGCGTCAGCCAAATGCCATAAATGTAAATGTAAATGCTTGAAAACCGATTTAATGAACACAGTTGTACCTTAAAGGGCCCGTACCGTGGAAAAAAACTAATTCCTTACGTGTTTTTTTAAATAATGGAGACTGAAGTAATACGTAAACACTGTTAAAGTTTAAAATGTACTGACCAGTCGACACAGGCCATCTATGGAAGCTAAATTCACTGTTTTTGTGATGTCACAAAAACAAACACACGCATATATATTCACCCATTCAGTCTACAGCAGTCTAGCCCCACCCATTCAGTCTACAGCAGTCTAGCCCCACCCATTCATTCTACAGCAGTCTAGTCCCACCAATGCAGTCTACAGCAGTCTAGCCCCACCCATTCAGTCTACAGCAGTTTAGCCCCACCCATTCAGCCTACAGCAGTCTAGTCCCACCAATGCAGTCTACAGCAGTCTAGCCCCACCCATTCAGCCTACAGCAGTCTAGTCCCACCAATGCAGTCTACAGTAGTCTAGCCCAATATATCTGTACAGTACCTTTTTTATAGCAGTCAGTGTATTTGATGAATAATTTCTAAGACCTCTGTGGCTGCAGACCTTAAAAACTGAGCTAGCTGTTCATCTCTGTAGTCACACAGGCCTCCTCAACAAAAATGATCAGATTTACTGCAACAACTCAGAGAGCTTTTGTTTTAAAATGTGCGCACATTTAAAAGCCAGTATTTTTGTACTTTAACTCAAGTATGAATACATTTAGAGCAGTTCCGCTTTGACTGAAGCAGTATTTTAGCAGTAGTATCGGTACAGAGGTTTGGTCCACCTCGGCTCTTGTTTACCCTTTTCGTCCATTTCAGCGGGCTCTCCTCTACCACGTTCGCAGTGCCGGATCGTCTGCCTCGGCGGCTATGGAGAGCAGGATGGCCTTCGGAGTGTTCTCGAACAGGGCGGCTCTGTTCTGCGTCTGGCCCTTTTTCACCCAGTGTCCGTAGATCTTGAAGGCGCAGGCATCAATGAGCTTGCGAATGGGTTTCACTGCGTAAGGATCGCTCTTGATCACCTCCTTGGTAACAGGCTTGGCGCGACGATAGTTGCAGTAAATGCGCATTGCAGCCAGGACTGTCATAGAGATGACCTGAAAAATAAAAATGAGCAAAAAAAAATCGAAGCGGAATAAGAGATTATTCAAAACGCTCTCAGAATAAGACAATCCATCAGTGTCGTGTGCGGACAAATGTCATCACAGTTCGGTTACTCCCCAGGTTAATTTTAGGCCTGTACAGTGAGGGTAAAATTGAGTGTAATAGATTAACAACATGCTTGATTTATAGTTAAATTATGGGTGCAACGATACACAAACCATGTTTTTGCATCACGATTTGATAAGTTTTCAATACAGAATTAGAAAAGAATGCTGACATAACTTTGACAGTTGTTTAAATTTTTTTTGTATAGTAGTTATATTCACACAGCGCATCGTCTCATGATCTGAAAAAAAAATTATTATACAGGTTAATGCGCATCAAGACACAAAGTTGCGAAATATAGAATGTCCTGGGAGATCCTGAATGCTTTAAAAACAAAACTGAAAGCTCATTGTTTATCTGCTTCACACACAATCAGCTTCTGTCTTTGGGGGTCTTAACTAACTAGAGCTGCCGCACTGCTCTGCCTCAGAGTGGCGCTGCAGCAGACTGGTTCACCCAGTTGGTCCTCCATAGCCTAGAAACTGCAACTCTGCCTGGATTCGAAAACTCGCCCAGTTTCCCAAGAGTCTGGAATCAAGAGTGACTGTTCCTCATTTCTCATACTGGAGACGCGGAAGATCTCAGTTAATGTGAGGAAGAACGCAGAACCAAACTACAGGGAGATTCACTTGAAAGAGGCCCTGAATATTCAGTTGTTAAGTCAAGTCCAGAGGCTTTAAAACAAACTTTAAACTTTAAACAAAACACTGTATTAACAGCAAATTCCTGGTATTGCATCAAAAGAGGAGAGTATGTGTGTGTAGAATATGTGTGCGAGGATGAAGCAATCCAAACCAATAAATACGCTACATACCTCGACATGTGTGTAATCGACTGTATTACATAAGATACTGGACGTGACTTTTCTGTCAGACACCTGAAGGGGTACGGGGGTCTGCACCCAGAAGTTGCAAACGGAGGTTAAACGTCACAATGACTGCCTGGTGCCTACCTCACCACTCCAATATGGCTTGTTCGAAGCTCCATATACTGAGGAGTTCATGGCACATTGTTTGGTTCAGATTGCTCCATCCTAGAGACAGTTATTACAAAACAATCAGGGCCTCTTTCGACTGAATCTCAGTGTAGAAAAGAGCATTTTCAGAAGAAGAACTGTTAAACCAAACATTTTGCTGAGTTAGCAGTTAGCCAACTCTGGAGAAGCCAGCCAACATCGGACCTCCCAAATGTCGGATTTCACACACTGGTGATGACTCCCTTAATAAAACAAAAAAATGACCATTTTGATAATAAACTAGTGATAAAACATTCGATAATTCTAGAGGAATTATTATCGCACAGCTAGTGCACCAGAAGGCAGCTCTTCTACTGTAATAATGCATTCCAAACGCCGGCGATGTAGAAAATCACACTGCACAATCACATCACTCTACCACTTTAAACAGAAGTGAGACATTTTATGCTGTTCAGTTCTATTGAAGCTCTTTTGCTTCCAAACCTCATAGGACATCCTGCGGCTCATGAGATGCTGATTGCTTTCCTTTTACAGGCGCACATTCATAATGTCTGCATGGATTAGGGAATTTCATGCAAATTATACGTACATACGCAAAACAAATTTGATCAAACTGCATGTTTTTTTTTTCTTTTCTAAATGAAGAAAAGGCAGAGAACACGTCAAACACACAATCACTGTTCATTTGCTTTGCAATGTGTTAAACTCAGGCAAATAGACATTGTGCACTAAAATGAACAGAAATCTGTCACGTTTAAGTTCATTCCCCATAGAACGCTTGCGTTGTGTCCTCTTAAGAGATTTAAATCTGCAGCAATGCCCGTGTTGAATATTTATACTGATGTGTTTGAAGGTTTAAAATGGAACAAACAAAATAAAACTGCATTTCAGTGAAATTTATTAATGAATTGTATCCTAAACTGTACATTTTGAAATGCTGTTTTCTTTGCATATCAAAACAAGTGCAACAGCAGCACATTATTAAAGGAAAGGAGCAGATTAAAGGGCTTTTTTGCTGTATCATTAAAGGCTAACTACAGGAACACGTGGGATCATAAGTTAATATGACTTTCTCTTAAAGGGAATTCCTTCAAAATTAAAAGGTTAAGATGTAAACCGAGCAGTTCAGAGCGGTTTGGCGTGAAATGCTCTGTTCTAGAGAAACTTACAGAGTCAGAATAGTACATAGTGGTGGTGATAGGAACCAGATGTCGACCTCTAAAAGCTCCCTCACAGAAAGTTCCTACATGGAATGGTTATGAATTCACTGCCGGACTTCTGAGATGTTATTGCATGATAGTTTTGAGAAGATGTTGGCTCAAAACATATTTTTAGTATATTTCTCTTATAAACTATAGTCTTATGCTGAGGTTTTGTGGAATATCGATGATGTCACTTATTTTACTTTCTTGTTTCCCTTCTCTGCTGTTAATTGGATATTTGAATATCAAACGTAGCCAGGATGCCAACGTGAACTTTACTTATTGTGTGTTTTTGGCTCGTTCAAGTTGGTAGAATGAAGCTCACCTTGAACTTCTTGTATGGGCTGAAATGTCGCACCTCCGCGACCACGTACTTCTGGAAGAACGAGTGGTTTAGGGCCTCTGTGGCAGTGCAGCGCTGCTCTGGATTCACCACCAACATTCTGGAAATCTGCAAACATTTAAACATGTGGATAGAGAAATAAGCGAGCCAATCTGGGGCCTGTCTCAGTCTAGATTTAAGATTGATCTGGGTCCAGGAGACTGGCCCTAATGGAAATGCAGCAGAAAATCACCCCTTTTCCATGAAGTTTGGGCCAAACATTGCATTAAAAATCTCTTTTCAGCAAAAAAAACAAGAGACTGTCCATAAAAAATTAGAAATTTAAAGGATTATCTTAAAGGCAAAAGCACCAATAGTGACAGCGCTGCCTTTTTAACATTAGAGATGCTTTATTTTATATGAATTTACACAGTTCAGCTGCTTGTTCCTAAAAAGTAGCCGCTTGTCTCCATGCTCACGTGACTTCTCATGGGACTAGCAGAAGGTGTGGATAATGTTGACGAGTGCACCAGCACCCCCTACTTCCACAAGGTGTTAATTTAGAAATTTCCCACTCAGTTTCTTCCCACTCTAAAAAGTCTACGTGCCCCACCTGCCCCTTACACACCCACATTTAGCCCAAACCTTCTCATGGTTGTACCCAGATAATCTTGCTATGCGAGATCTCATAAGCTACATAAACAGTTCATAGATGCTCAATTTTATCATCCAGTTCTGCTTTAATTGTTGCTCGCAGCATACCAGGTCTTTGACGGTGTCCGAGCGGTCGTCCCACTCCGGAGATGTGAACTGGTAATTCCCTGCCAGGATCATCCTCAGCATCAGCATCTGCTTCCTGTGCCAGAAGGGTGGAGATCCAGCCAGCAGCGTGTACATGATCACGCCTGCGCTCCAGCTGTGGGAACATTACACCGTTTTACAGTGATCTGTTTAATCTTTACACACTTCTTTCTTTCCAGCAGCTGCAGGACCAGGCCGAGAGGTCGGGGGGACATTTGGTGTGGCAATACCCCACCATCCAATCATCATACCCCGTTAAACCTCACTCAAAATGTTCTGCCACTCAGGATAAAAGCCTACAGTGAAGAACATAGAAGGGTTTGTATACTTTACCTTGGCTGCATTATAGGGACATGCATGTTGTACTTTTTTGTTGTTTATTTTTGCTGTGTGGATGTTTTTGCCAGTAATATCACAATATAACATTAGAATAAACAGATAACAGAAATACAGTAAAACTTAGACAGAATGTGCTGTTTCTCTCGCAAAAACAATCACAGTTCATTTCTATATGACCATTTTCCAACGTTTCTTTATCCTTTAGAGTTTTCGTTACTGTGCATTTAATGCTGATATATATGGAAATGAGCCCTGTTATGGTTGTAATGGGACAAGTGCAGTGTTTGACTGGTATGGATGGGACTTTGTAATGCTTCTGCACTTCTGATTGAGAGCACTGTAAATAGGTATTGATCCACCAATGTGATGGATGATGTTATTCCAGGCGAAAGGTGGAGTAACACCCCTAAGATTCAGGAGTAGAAGACGCCAGGGTGGTGCGCCAGGGAACGTATCAAAATGAAACAAAAAAATAATCAGAAAACATCTCACAAATGACATTAATTTAACCTTCCTTCCCCCTTTCCTTCTTTAGTTTGGGAGCGAGTTCTTTTTCTCTTTCTTCACAGCTCTCTTTTCTCTTTTCAGTAGTTTTGGGTTTCCTTTCCCTTCTCTTTCCTTTCTTTTCCTCTGCCCTTCCCCTTCCCCTTAACCTTCCCTTGCCGTGTCTTTCCAAGCCTTTCCTTTCCTTATCTTTTCCTTTCCAAACCTTTCCTTCCCCTTCCTCTTGCCTTTCCAAACCTTTCCAAGCCTTTTCTTTCCTTTCTGAGCCTTTCCTTTTCTTTCCACACCACTTCTTTCCATTCTGAACCCTTTCTTTCCTTTCCAAGCCTTTCCTTTCCTTATCTTTTCCTTTCCAAACCTTTCCTTTCCTTATCTTTTCCTTTCCAAACCTTTCCACACCACTTCTTTCCATTCTGAACCTTTACTTTGCTTTCTGAGCATTTCCAAGCCTGACCAAGCCATTCCAAACCTTTCCTTTCCTTTTCGGGCTTTTCCTATCCTTTCCCAGCCTTTCCTTTACTTTCCGAGACAGACACTAAAGTACCATGCCAGTCAGCCCTATACAAAGATGTAACACTGACTCACTGTTTGCCGTGGCCTTATATACAAAAGTCTACAAGTTTGTTTGGTTGGCACTGATTACCCTGTGGGCTAACAGTGCCTTGCTGTCGTCACTCTCTTCTGGCAGCCAGGGGCACAATTAGGACCCTTACAGGAGCAGCCTGCCAACATGCCCCCCAAATACCACGGGGTACAGTACTGTGAGAGTTTTAGGCATCTAAGACAATTTTTAACCAGCTGACCTCAGCAGGGAGTTTATCACAATATACATTAGAATAAAGTCGTATTCATAATTCAGATAAACAGAAAAACAATAAAAAGTAACAAGAATTTCTAGGGTCCATATTTTTCCTGGACACCTTCACAGCCGCCACAGAGACTCGTTAATATCATCAATGACATCATGAGCTCAATTTACCGAGCACTGATTGGTCAAACCAGGAGCTGCTTTTTAACTACATATAATACTGGACTTCCTCGAGGAGGAGAGGCTTGGAGATGGTTAAACACACTCACCAACATCCAGAACATCACTATATATATAATCAGTAAAATATCATTATTAATCAATATTCTATAAATTGTTTATTCAAATATTAACACTTTTCTCAGCAAATAAACACAAACTACACAAATAAATAGATTTTGAAAATGTGTCTTGGGTGCCTAATGGATATATGTGTGTTGGTTTCCAGGACATCACAAAAACAATGTATTGAAATCATGAAGTCCATTTAGTATGTCAGTTAGAAGAAAATCATTAGAAGTTTTTTCAGACAAATAACTTATTGCCTGTTTACTCAAAGAATCAATCAATCAACCTTTATTTAAACTCGGAATACATTAAGGAAGACCCTCAGTTACAGTGTAGCCGAGCCAATATAGAAATCAGTAACTGTAAAACTGTAAAAACATATCAGTTACTAAAAATTGTAATAATAAAAAAATAACAATAATAATAATAATAACAATAGTATATATAAATATAATCAACAACTAATCAAATTTGGATAAAAAAATAAAACAGTTAATGAAATAAAGATATAAAATAATAAATTTGCACTTGGCACTGCATTAGAAGTAAACATTGGTAATAAAATAAATAAAAAGAATAATAAAAGTGACCCAATAATTAAAACATATCAAAATCATGTTTAAATATTAACGGAAATCAAGTAAAACAGTGTCAGGATGAGTGGAGGTGGTCAGAAACAGAGTTTAAAATGCTCGTGTAACAATAGTGAGCGATGTTTTAGAGTTTCAGGGTTACTCAGCTTTACAGATCATTTTTTTGAGCTGGACTTCTTCACAGACCTGTATATAAAGCGGAAATTGTTAAACGGTATCACTTACATGTCCACTGCAGTGCCATATCCTGCATGATGAGGATCCATCGAGCACTCAATGATCTCTGGAGCCAGATAACCTGGAGTTCCACACACCTCTGCACTCCCAACCAATAAACAATAAACAAAAATAAGCAAAGAGCATATTAGTCAACAGTTTAGGTCAATGATACACTGTATTTCCAAAAGTTTCGGTTGTCTGGCATCACACACATATGAACTCGAGTGACATCCCATTCTTAATCAATAGGGTTTAATATGATGTCGGCACACCCTTTGCAGCTATAACAGCTTCAACTCTTCTGGGAAGGCTTTCCACAAGGGTTAGGAATGTGTTTATGGGAATTTCTGACCGTTCTTCCAGAAGCGCATTTGTGAGGTCAGACACTGATGTTGGACGAGAAGGCCTGGCTCACTGTCTCCGCTCTAATTCATCCCAAAGGGGTTCTATAGGGTTGAGGTCAGGACTCTGTGCAGGCCAGTCAAGTTCTTCCAGACCAAACTGGCTCATCCACGTCTTTATGGACCTGCTTTGTGCACTGGTGCGCAGTCATGTTGGAACAGGAAGGGGCCGTCCCCAAACTGTTCCCACAAAGTTGGGAGCATGAAATTGTCCAAAACGGGCCGAGCCCAACTCCTGAAAAACAAGTCCACACCATGTCCACACCATGATCCCCCCTCCACCAAACTTTACACTTGGAACAAAGCAGACAGACATGTACCGTCTCCTGGCAACCGCCAAACCCAGACTCCTCCATTGGATTGCCAATTGGAGAAGCGTGATTGGTCACTCCAGAGAACTCGTCTCCACTGCTCTAGAGTCCAGTGGCGGCGCTTTACTCCACTGCATTCCACGCTTTGCATTGCGCTTGGTGATGTAAGGCTTGGATGCAGCTGCTCGGCCATGGAAACCCATTCCATGAAGCTCTCTACGCTGTTCTTGAGCTGATCTGAAGGCCACATGAAGTTTGGAGGTCTGTAGCAATTAACTTTGCAGAAAGTTGGTGACCTCTGCGCACTATGCCCCTCAGCATCCGCTGACCGCTCTGTCATTTTACGTGGCCGACCACTTCGTGGCTGAGTTGCTGTCGTTCCCAGTCGCTTCCACTTTGTTATAATCCCACTGACAGTGGACTGTGGAATATTTAGTAGTGAGGAAATTTCACGACTGGACTTGCTGCACAGGTGGCGTCCGATCACGGTACCACGCTGGAATTCACTGAGCTCCTGAGAGCGACCCATTCTTTCACTAATGTCTGTAGAAGCAGTCTGCAGGCCTAGGGGCTCGGCTTTATACACCTGTGGCCATGGAAGTGACTGGAACACCTGAATTTAATGATTTGGATGGGTGAGTGAAAACTTTTGTATATATAGTGTATCTATAACTGCAGAGTAATAATAATAATAATAACAACAATTTATCATTATTATTATTATTATCAAGGAAAAAAAGACAAAATAATTGTAATCATAATAATAACTGTTTATCATTATTACCACAATCATTAACACCCAAATAATCAGAAGATAATTAAATGTCCAATGAAGCATTAAAACATAATTTAAACTAATATTAAACATAACACCAATTCCATTTAACCCCTTAAAATCCCAGGCTTATATCATACTAAGGCTTATTATTCAGTCATTATACAGACACTTCAACGCAAACTGGCTGGGTTATTCTTAGGTTACAGCAGTGTGTAAAACTCTCCCACAGGCTAAACTTTATATTCAATCATTTTGGTAGAATCATTGTGTTCCCTAATTCGAAATATCAATAAGAAACAGTATTAATTGAACTCTGAGCTAAAGGCTGCACCCTGTTCCCAGTAAAAGGTCAGAACATTCACCCGGTCACCAGCAAGCAGCTCCTCAAGTGTCCAGCTACACTTTAACCTTTCTGAGCTGAGGAGGAATGTATAACCTGAGTAGGTTTCGCTCCAGCACTGACCACTGCTGACCACTCCAGCACTTCACACGCTAATTAGTGTATAATGTGTGTATATATATATATATATATATATATATATATATATATATATATATTAAAAATACTTTTAAGTCCGGTCTGGAAACCTGGAATTCCTATTTGAGCAGCTTTCGGCTCAGTTTAAACGGCACTGTATTATCTTAACCTCTTATTCTCCCAGGTATGTTTTGGTTTTTCCATCTGAATTTGACCAAATCGTAAGGCAAATTATTCAGTAACTGCATGAAATAAATGTACATTTTTATTTTATTTCTGCATTTATTTTTTGTAAAAGAACCTCAAATTAACAGAACATGTGTTTTATGATCTACGCACATTGCTATATTCTCTTTGTGTTATTTTATAAAAGTGATGTTTACAGAGCAGATCACTGAAGAGATGCTGTCTGTTTATAGTTTATAGCCCAGATTTTGGGAAAAATGGTTCAACTTTCAATAGAAAAGCAAACTGTGAGTTCAGCTTCTTTTATTATAAGGGTTTAAAATGACATCACCATCTATTTGACTGGAGCCTCATACGACGTTACAGCCTAATACGACGCCCCGCTTCTGAATGGAGCTTATGAAATATGAAAGATATGAAGAATATGATGAAGTGCATTTTGGAACCACCGGCGGTCTCAAAGAGTTGAAGAGGTTAAATTCATTTTTAATCTGATTTCTAATTCAATGTTTAATTTCTTCTCTGTTAAATCTTTTGTTTTAATCATTCACACACTGCACTGACCGCCTGGACTTTTTAGAGAGAGTTTAAAGCTCTGCTGCTGGTTTTTAAAGCTCTAAATGACCTTAAAGCTCCTGAATGTCTCTCTGTTTATGATCTTAGATCTGCAGATACTGATCTTCTGCAAACACCTTCAGTAAAACACAGGAAACATGGAGAGACTCTTTCAGTTATTCTGCTTCTAAACTGTGGAGCTCCGTTCAGCTTTTATTAGACAGTCAAGCTCAGAGCTCACTTTAAATAAACATCTGAAAATGCAGCCCTTTAACTCAGCGCTTCAGTAAAACTTTACGGCTCTTTGATGTTTATCTTTTTAATATGACCTGTATTATTGTCTTCTATTATTTTACATTAATCACAGTTTCTTCTATTATTGTTAGGCTTAAACACTTGTCTGTAAAGCAGTATGAAAACTGCTCAATTAATAGAGATGTTATTATTTTTCAATACAGGTGGAGGAAAAATCGATATGGCGTAGTATCGCGATATTTTGCATGGTGATATTGTATCGATACACCTACACCCAAGTATCGATATTGTAGTATAAAAATTTTACGTTTTTATAACAGTGTTAGTCCCATTTTGCTGCAATAAAAATGAGGGAAGTGAAATGAACAGATTGAAAACTTTATCTTATTACTTTGTCTTATTATTATTACTTATATTAAGTTTTTCTTTGGGGACAAACTTGCAGTTGAAATATTTCCCCACAGCGGGGAGTAATAGAAGTAAGGGACTCAGTAATAGAAACGGGAAACAGTATAAACATTATAAACAAGTTAGAGTTAAATCTCTAGACTATTTACAACAAAATAAGAATAATAATAAGAGTTGCATAAGATCTGTACTGCACTTATGAACATATTGCACAATGAAAAATATTTGCATTCTGAATGTGTGTATATTGTGTGTGTGTGTGTGTGTGTGTGTGTGTGTGTGTGTGTGTGTGTGTGTGTGTGTGTATGGTCTACTGGGAGCAGTGCTGGTTGAACAGTCTCACAGCAGCAGGAAGGAAGGACCTGCGATAGCGCTCCTTCACACACTTGGGGTGAAGGAGCCGGTCACTAAAGGAACTGCCCAGTGTTGCCAGAGTCTCCCGCATGGGTGGGAGTCGTTCTCCAGCTTGTTCAGCATCCTCCTTTCTCCCACCGCCTGCACTGGGTCTAGAGGAGTTCCCAGGGCCGAGCCAACCCTCCTGATCAGTTTGTCCAGTTTCTTCCTGTCGGCAGTGGAGATGCTGCCACCCCCGCAAGCAGGCCACTCTATAGAAGATGGCTGATGCCACCACTGTGTCAAAAAAGGTCCTCAGGAGTGGCCCCTGCACTCCAAATGACCTCAGTCTCCTGAGCAGGTAGTCTGCTCTGTCCCTTCCTGTAAATTGCAGCTGTGTTGTCTGACCAGTCCAGTTTACAGTTAAGGTGCACACCCAGGTACTTAAGTCCACTCTTTCAATGTCCGTTCCCTGGATGTTCACTGCTGGAGGGGGTTGTGTGCGCCTGCGGAAATCCACCACCTGCTCTTTGATCTTCTCCGCGTTGATCTGTAGATGATTCCGCAGACACCAGTCCACAAAGTCCTGGATCAGTTCTCTGTACTCTCCGTCGTCCTCATTTGTGATGCGGCCGACGAACTGCTGAGTCATCAGAGAACCTCTCTAGGTGGCAGTTGGGTGAGTTGTACATGAAGTCTGCAGTGTACAGGGTGAAGAGGAACGGTGCTAACACCGTTCCCTGCGGGGCCCCTGTGTTACAGACCACCATGTCGGACACACAGTCCCTTGTCCTCACATTCTGTGGACGGTTGGTGAGGTAGTTCAGGATCCAGTGCATTAGGTGATGGTTCACCCCTGCCTGTTCCAGCTTGTCCTTCAGGAGCCCAGGCTGTATGGTGTTGAAAGCACTGGAGAAATCAAAGAGCATGATTCTCACAGTGCACTCAGGCTTCTCCAGGTGAGAAAGAGCTCCAGGTGAGAAAGAGCAGGTAGATGAGCTCCATGCAGTCCATAGATGAGCTCACCATAGGGCGGAGTTGTCTAAGGTCCAGCCTCTCCAGTGTCTTCATCAGGTGTGATGTCAGTGCTGCGTTTACGGCAATGGCACCACACAAGATGTCTTCCACAGTTGTGGTACTCTCCCCAGCTTCAGGCTTGTGTTGAAAATGTGCTCCACTATTCTACACAGCTGATCTGCACAGGACTTGAGGAGCTTGGCACTGATGCCATAAGGCCCTATAGCCTTCCTCACCTTGATCTCTGACCTTTCTGATCTCATTTCTCACCTGGGCCATTGAGAAGGTCAAACTGTAGGTGATTTGGTGATTCCCACCCCTATTATTTAGCCATGAGAGCATTAGTGAGGTCAGGTACTGATGTTGGATGGTCAGTTCTGTATCACTCCAACTCATCCCAAAGGTACTGGATGGAGCTTCATCACTCCGGAGAACACAGTTCCACTGCTCCACAGCTCAATGCTGGGGGGCTTTACACCCCTCTGGCCCACGCTTGGCTTTGGGCATGGTGACTGCTCCCAAGTGTCCCATTCTACTGGCCAGTGGCTTTCTACTGAGCTGAAGTCACACACACATAGGGCAGTGTGGACACTTTAGAACATGAGAGAGAGTGTGTTATCATGAAATAACATCACAGCTGTGATCTGGTGTCTGTAGATCATCACAGCCATGATGTTATAGTGATAACTCACTCCTGGAGTGTTCTAGTGCTTTAATACAACAGTTAAATAAATACAGTAAGAAATGAATAAACTGGGCTGTGAATGCGGCATTTAATATGTTTTAATGTTCAGTTCCTTCCTAAATTATAGCTCCTTAAAGAGCTGCTTGTTTCTACATCAGAGTAACGAGCTCCGCCCACTCGCTGCTCAGCCGGCAGTTTGTTCTCCAGCTCCTTGCATCAAATTCCCAAACTGTCGTCTCCACTGAGCAGTTTTGTTTTTTTTTTGGGTCAGTTTTATGGCTCAGTCTGATTTGGTCAGACTCTGAAGACACATTTGGCAAATGGTATTGGGTTAAATTCTGGCTGATTCCAGGTTGTTTTGCTGTTCTTCTGTCACAGCTGCCGACTGAAAAGCTGCTCAGTGGCGACGACATGAATTTAGCGTCGTCTCATCTTCAGAGTCTGACCAAATCGGCTGTCGGTCAAATATCTTTGTGATCTTAAAGGTGTCCGGTTTCTGTTTGTGGCAAAGTAAGAAGTAAAAACGTTCAAACGGCTTTAGCGTCTCCTAAAGCTGTCAAAGTCGTTGCTTAGCAACAACGTCTCAGTGGAGTGATACAGTGTTTGATAAAAACCTGTGATGTTATAGTGAAATAACAGCACGGTTAAAACGCTTCTCAACCAATCAGCTCACGTGGCTGGAACTAACTGTTGTATAGTAAAGTGTAATAACACACATAGCCTGCAAACTAACACTGTATAAACAGCGATATAGAACAGATTTACCCTTGAGCTTTTGTCCTTGTGCAATCTGCACAGAGAAGCCAAAATCAGTCAACTTTATGTTCATGTTGTCGTCCAGCAGGATGTTCTCAGGCTTCAGGTCTCTGTGGACGATGTTCTGGGAGTGCAGGTACTGGACAACTTCTAGCAGAGCATGCATGATCTTCCTACAAACAGGAGAAAAGCGCTTACACATATGTGTACATACATTTGTGGCTTTTAGAGGTGATAGACTGATGAATGTGATTCAAGTGTCTGACCTGGTCTCCTTCTCGCTCAGTGTGACTTTCTCAGTGAGATAATCAAACAGCTCTCCTTTCTTCATCCTGGTGAAGTAAGAAGAGACGTTCACATCTGTTCTTCTACAGCATGTTACAAAAATGTTACTGCACAGTTATACACTCTTAAAAGAGACAGTTCAAGGGTTTTTCAGTAAAAATAATAGTCCTACGTAGAACCATAAACACTCAAAGAACCATTTGCACACTCTTTGCATGGTAAAATGGTTAAGATTGATGGAGAATGTCTTGTATCTGGTTCTATATGGAACCTTTTTGAAAGTGGTTCTATATAGATAGCACCAAAAATGGTTATGCTGTTGTCCAGACCCTTTTTGGTGCTATATAGAACTGACGTTGTGATACCATTAACAAGACACCAGAAGGTATTTCATGTTTTGTTTATTATTTCAATGCTTTGGTACGAACAAGAGCTTCTTAACTGTGGCCCAATTTGTGCTTGAATCAGTGTACCCAAAGTAAAGGGGGCGCTGTTCCCTCATACTTAGGGCCACAGTCATGACCTTGGCCTCATTTGAAAGAAGATAGTTTTTTAGTTTTTTTTCAGAATAACTGTATGAATTAAGCTTCACATTACAAGCCTCGTTGCTCAAATCCGATCTCTCTGACAGGATGGTTCACATTCGTTTAGGTTCGAATCTGTTGTTAATGTGATGAACCGGCGTCCTGAAATATGAATGAATCATGAGCATCATCAGCACAAACTAACGAGCAGAACGAGCTTCGCTGAGAAGATCATTAACTCTGATCAGCTCTCAGCTTCATTATTCGAGCCAGACGAAGGAGAAAAGGGTGAGATCAGCTGCTTTTCCACTGTTTACAGGCTTTAACTTCTGTTCGGCGCTGTTGCCATGGCAATACTGAATGATGGCGCACGGTCAGTGGGGAAAAAAGCACATGAATTTCGATCGGAACATTCACATTGAGGTCACATGGCCACAAATCGGATCTAGGACCACATATGAAAGTGGCCAGGTCGGATTTAAAAGATCAGATTTGCGTCCACACAGTCCTGAAAACATCAGATCTGAGACACATTAGGGCAAAAAATCGGATTTGTGCCATTTCAACCTGGCAATGTGAACGTAGCCTTTCGGACACCATGTCTAGAAAGAAAGAGTTTATCTCTAAACTAAAATCTACTAAAAAACTAAAAGCCGTGTTATCAGAGCCCATGTTTTGGATTATGTTGTCTCTGTGGAGAGTGGTGCCTCTAATTTAGATGCAGAAAAATTATGTTTAAAGAACCGAAAATGATTTAATCACCACTTTTCAAATGCAAAGCGCTCTGGATATTATTCTCTTTTTATAACATAATTCTTGATGTTTTAAAGCTCTCAGTCATTTTTTAATCTTCTGCAGCCCTGGAAACATCAAAATGGTCTTTCTTAGTGAAGTTGCATCATAGTAATTTTATGAATGTATCTGCAACAAATGTGGTTTTAAAACAATGATTCCACACAGCAGTGAACATGTAAAGTGGTCTTAATCAGCTGAAGACAATTAGAAATATACTCACAAGTCAAAGACCAAGAAGAAGAAGGCTTTTGTCTCGTAGCAGTCCTTCAGCTGAACTGCAGAAACAACAGACATGTTTAAAGCTATGGCGATGCGACCGAGTTACGGCATACAATTGCATGCAAAAGTTTGAACACCTCTGGTCAAATTACTTTTATTGCACTACCACAGGACCACTGCTGACCATCATTTCAGTGGTGCACCAATATAGAAGGTGTTTCTGATAAAATTGCGAATGACTGTAAATTAATAATAAACTAGACACCATTTGACCCTCAGTCTACTCTCAAGTCTTTGTCCTACAGCCTGCCCTTGGTCTTTGTCCTACAGTCTGGTTTTAGTCTTTGTCCTGCAGTCTACTCTCAGCATTTATCCTTCAATCTGCTCTCAGTCTTTGTGCTATAGTCTCCTTTCAGTTTTTGTCCAACAGTGTGCTCTAAGCTTTTGTCATACAGTCTGCTTTGTCTTTATCTGACAGTCTGCTCAGTCTTTGTCCTACAGTCTCCTCTCAATCTTTGTCCTACAGTCTGCTCTCATTCTTTGTCCTACAGTCTGCTCTCATTCTTTGTCCTACAGTCTGCTCTCATTCTTTGTCCTACAGTCTGTTCTCAATCTTTGTCCTACAGTCTGCTCTCATTCTCTGTCCTACAGACTGCTATTATTCTTTGTCCTACAGTCTGCTATCAGTCTTTGTCCTACAGTCTGCTATCAGTCTTTCTCTAACAGTCTGCTGTCAGTCATTGGCCTACAGTCTGCCCCCAGAATTTGTCCGACAGTCTGCTCTCAATCTTTGTCCTACAGTCTGCTCTCAATCTTTGTCCTAAAGTCTGCTGTCAGTCTTTGTCCTACAGTCTGCTCTCAATCTTTGTCCTAAAGTCTGCTGTCAGTCTTTGTCCTAAAGTCTGCTCTCATTCTTTGTCCTACAGTCTGCTATCAGTCTTTCTCTAACAATCTGCTGTCAGTCATTGGCCTACAGTCTGCTCCCAGAATTTGTCCTACAGTCTGCTCTCAATCTTTGTCTTACAGTCTTCTGTCAGTCTTTGTCTTCCATTCTTCTGTCATTCCTTGTCCTACAGACTGCGCTCAGTCTTTGTGCCACAGTCTGAGACTTTTTACAAAAATCTGCTTCTTGAATATGAAGTGTGGATGCTCACTGATGTTTTCTTGGCCGCACACTTTCTTGAGGATTTCGATCTCCTTCACTGTGGCCTCTCTGATCTCCTGGATCTCTGCAGCTGTCATTTTATCAGACGGGGTAATGTCTATGATCTTCACTGCGTATTCCTGTGTGGTGCGCTTATTTACACAGCGGCGGACCACGCTGCTGACCCCCCTACAAGTGACCAGAAAAAGGCATTCAGCACACTGAACAAACTTTCAAACAGTCTATTGTCCACCAACATTTTTTTAAATATGTAAACAATATGAAACATTTATAGGCTTAATTATTTTCTACAATTAAAATCAAGCTAAGTGCTGAAGACCGTCACAAGAAGTGAAAAGACAGGCGCTGCTTGGCTAAAGTACAATATAATACAAACAATCATAAATGTATGATTCACTCTACTGAACTGGCTCAAGGTACACGCATAAAAATTTATGATAATGAAATAATAACTGAATGAATAATAACTGAAAACGTGATTTTCAGATTCCGGAACACATTTCCTTCAAAACAATGGGATCTAACTCTACTTTGCCATAAGGGACAGGGGTGCAGTCTCATTTCCTGCTCAGAAATAAGGCTCCACCCACAGAATAAAACTCTGTGTTTCGGTAGTGACATGAAAAAATAATATAATATAATATGTAATAATATATAATAAATCATAAACTCATAAATAAATCTAAATCTCATAATACTCATAATAAACTTACAATAAATATAATTAATATTCACTTCAAAAGAACTCAATTTTACGAATATAACACATTTTTTAAGGGCATTGAGAAGTTTGGGCAAGACACATTCCAATAGAAAGTACGCTGTAAATGCTGATTTTCTATATATAGTTAACTTATTACTCCTATCTCTATCAATGCATTTGGTTTAAATAGATCACGTTGTAATCCTTGTAAATATCTAAGATCTGAATAATAGTTTTTCCTGAATAAATACATAATTAAAGAACCATGACTTACCTTAAACAGGGTGTGAAGGGTGTAACACAAGAAACAGCAGAAAGAGTCTACGCTCACACTAAGGTGCATTAAATTACCCTTATGTTTATGAAATGTTTGAGTAGGAAAGCCATGCGTCAGAGAGTAAATAGTTAACGGACCGACATGCGTAACTCAGAAACATCTGTTAGGTAACTACTTCCACTTCAGAGTAAAACTATATAAACAGAGACAAGAGATCAGCAAATAATGAGCAAGGAAGACGTGTTTAAATGGCAATGAGCCAAACATTAAGTAACATACTCACTGTAGCGCAAAGGAACGTCATTAAATCAAACTGTGACTGAGAACCTGCTTCACATTAGGAACCACAAAATATGGCCAAAACTGCCAGTGAACTAACACATCCCTAATAAATCAAAATAAGTTTTATATCAAAATATGTTTTCTCTGGGGATTGTTTGGTCTCACAACACTTTGCATGCACCCCTCCACCACGAATGGCTTTTAAGGCCAAAATCTTCTCAAAGCTATCATAAAAAATGCCTCAATCATCAGGCAGTGAATTCATAACCATTTCATGCAGGAACTTTCTGTGAGGGAGCTTTTAGAGGACGCCTGGTTTCTATCACCACCACTGTGAACAGTTCTGACTGGGTAAGTTTCTCTAGAACACAGCGTTTCACACCAAACCGCTCAATCAGAGGAATTTCCCTTTTAATTGCATAGCTAAACAAAAGCTCTGTGTGCCTTAAAAGAATTTAATACAGTTTACTTGAAATAAGCACTTTTAAGTGAAAATGTATGGTCCAAATTCAGTGAAAGGGCCCATATCTTACATTTTCCACTTATCTGTGTGGTTTTATGTACCAAAAACAGCCATCATTTATTTCTACATGACCATTTTCCAACCTCTCTTTACCCCTTAGAATTAAAAAGACAGTTTTTGTCACTGTGCCTTTAAGAAGACTGATATATTTAAATAAGCTCTGTTCTGATAGGCTTAACAGGCCTAAACACTCCTGAGAACCTCAGAGTGAGTGGACAAAGATAAACTGCTGTGAGCTGAATACACACATATATGTAAATATGTTGTTTTTGTGACATCACAAAAACAACGACTTCAAAACATTTCCATATATGGAAAAAATGAGGATAATTTTCCATGTTATGGTCTCTTTAAGATGTTTCAATCAAGATCATGAGTCCACTCATAATAAAACAGAGAGAACTGAAGTGGTGACCAGGCGATTGGACACCGTGTCCTTCTCTCACACACCACTGGAGGCATCCGCTGTGATCAGATTATGTAAACGGCTCAGTGCTGACCAATCCGTTGACAGCGACTAGGGTTTGCACTGCTGTGCTAAACATTTGCACGTGATTGTGAGCAAAAAGATATGACGCCTGAATTATGTAAACAAGGCCAGGAGCAGTCCTGAGAATGAAGAGTGAATCACGACACTTGACCTTCTCACAGAAGGGGGGGGGGCGCTCTGTGCTTACGCAGCTGTATGCAAAAGTTTTAGCGCCCCAGCTCAAATTCCATGTGATTGGACGTCGTATCCTCTACAAGGAACACACTTCTGCACACTGTACA